>NC_031477.1:4973682-5041182 GCF_000006565.2 Toxoplasma gondii ME49
TTTCTGTCGACGAATTCAGCCGCGCACGAAAGGAGAATGAGCGCACGAGCTGGGGGGCGAGGCACAACAGGTGCTACGTAGGCGATCCCCTTAGCATTCCGCATTGTGCGGCTACTTTAGAAACGCTTTAGCACTGGGAAAGCATGATTCTGCGTGGTGGGCTCGTTGATGAAGTAATCCATTTTCAGAAGGAACTCGAGGCAACCATCACCAACTGCTTTTGTTAAGCTGATGGCTGCACATGGTTTGCACTTTTGTGGTTTAGCCTCTCGACCGGAACTTTTTGAATGCTTTACTAACAATATTAATTTCTCGCCTCATTTCTGGGTCTACGTCAATGGCATGACAACTGGGCAGTAGCGGCGACGTTCTAGTACTCTCTATTGTTTCACCCGGACCGTTTAGCAGTTTGTATCTCCTCAGGTGCTACTCGCCCGTTGGAGTGCCTCATGGCTTTCTATTTCCGGACTGCAGCTGTTCTGTTGTCGACACCAGGTTGCCAGTCCTCCTTGAGAGATATACAGATAGTTCGTTTTGACGCTTGAAGAGACACCAGTGGCGATCCTTTTGCACGGTTGTTGAGGTCCGAAAGGTGCATTCTAAAAATGCTATATACAGAAAATTAAGCGACCAACCTTGTCCTGGTGACACGTCTCTGTATCATCTCTGCGAGTGTTCGTGATGGCGCGTTTTGCCTTCTCTTTGTTACTCTACAGAGAGTTCGTCGGTGTTTGCTGGGTTGGCTGAAAGATAGGAGGGAGGCGTCATCCTGCTATTGAGGCTAAAAGAACAAAGGTAGAAGTTGCTGGAATGTTCTCTTTTGTATTTTTGAAGACTGTACGGAATGGAGACGAACACGCTAGAGCAGTTGTTGCAGTTTGGACGGGCAATGCTTCTGCACAAAGTGAAGTCTGACAAAAAACGTGACACCATCGATTTTCTCCGATTTTTGGTGGTTCACTCCATCTCTCGTCTTCTTCAAAGTAACAACTAGCCAGTTTTGGTGCGACAACTATTCTTCCCCTTTCGTCACCATCAGACGAATCAACGGAACTGTAATGTGATACTGTGCCATTTTCTGAGCATCCCTTCCGATGGCTTAGCGACATGCGGCACGTCTCTTGTTCTTCTTCTGTATATAATATGTTCCCTCCTCTTCGCGAAACCTCAATAGATTTGTTCATAACACGCTGTGTCTCCTCTAGGCATCTCATTTTCTTGCCCGGCACTCCTCTGCTGCTGGTGCGACGGGAGTGAAGTCATCCGCAGTCTTCGCTGTCTCCGCAGCGACTTCTATCTCTGTGTACCTCTTCTCGTATTCTTTCACGATCTTCTTCTCCTGTTCTTTAAAGCGTTCGTGGTCAACTATCGATTGCAGGCGACCAATCTGCGAATACACCAAAGTTGCACAGATACTCATGAATTTCACTTTTCGCCAGCAGAGGGGAGCTCGTCAGTGACTGCAACCTATGCAAATACATTAGCGTCTCTTTCATTCCCACATTTTTTTCTTATACTCATGAACGGATGCAGTTCCTTTCTGATCTACTCGACAATACGCTGCTTGAAGAGAGACGCTCTACAAAATCCAACTCCTGGTGTACTGCGAAAATGAATCCTTTTCATTTGCAAAACAGCGGCAGCGTCTCTTCCTCTTTTTCTCCCAAGAGGCGAGGTGGCACATTGCCGCACGATACTAGGTGGCTTTTCTGGAGGTACATTTCACGTGTATTTGCCAGCGGGAAATACAGCTCTTGTTATGATGCAACACGTACCCTTCTTCTGGCATTTGCCATGAGAGGAGGCAGCACAAGAATGTTGCATTCTTCAGCCGTCTTGTGGGGGCGGACCTCTCTTGTCTCGAATACACGAACGAGATCTGCTGGATCTCTTCCCTTGAATGCGATGTCGTACGTGACAGTGAAGAGAGGAAACAGGTGGTCGACTTCATGGGACGATATGACCTCAAATACTTCTCTTGCAGTAAGGGTGCCCTAGACAGACAGCGAACAGAACAGAAGGCCTGATATTACGACGGACGAAGGAGGCGGAACCAACGGAAATCCACGTCTGGGAAGAACTCCGTTGCGATAGGACAGAACAGCAATGACGCCTTCAGCACATCTGGTTCGAGTCTGCCCTTCTTCTGCGGGTGCATCTCGCGGTCGACTTTCTCACCTGAAGCTTTTGGCCATTCAGCATCTCAGCTTCGATTTGGTCCCAAGTCTTGCTCCCTTTCTGTCGAACGAATTCCGCCGCACAGCGCGCATTGCGACCACCGAATACTGTCGTGATCACGTCAGCGTAACCAGCGCTATCGAAAAAGGTTTCCTGTATAAAGAAAAAACACGCATCAGGTGCTTTTTCCTTTCCCAACTTGCACCCGTCTCCTTTCTGCACTTCCGCTTGAAAACTGCGAGCCGACGAGCACGGCCAGAAGTCGCTCCACATAGAGTGAAGAACCACACGCTCACAAAAATACTCCAGCAATGGTAGGTTAGGAGGAACAACGAGAGACCAGAAGTCTGAGTCTGAAAAGGAACTTACGGCGATGACATTGTCGAAGAATATCATTCCGAATTGTTTCATCTCCTCTACACCGAGGCGAATAATAGCGCTTTTTGTGTTAGTTCCCAGTCCCAAACCGTCACAGAAACCGGCAGCCAGCGCGACGACGTTTTTGACTGCTCCGCACAGCTGCAGCACAGGCAGGTGCACAAGAGATTTCATGACTTTTCTATAACAGCGTGGACTGTCCGAAGACGACAGCAGAAAACGCAGACTAAACGGTTTGCCAAAGATGCACGAGAGGAATGCATGGACCTGGCCTGCCACCATGCTGTGCTTATTCACCCGTCTCACTCGTCCGTATTCTCCTTCCTACGGCTCCTGTCTCCTGGTGTCCGTTTCGCACCTGGAAAACCCAACGCTAACACACGCCAATCAGGACGGGGAAGTAGAATAAACATATGCAGAAGCTGTTGTCAGTTCCGAACCTTTCAGACTCTTTTGATTCCTTTTCGACCGCCGCTAAAGTCCCTGTTCTTTTATCATCTGATGTCACGGAGCGGAATATCATACCTGAACACCCGCAACATCTGGGAGGGTGTTGACCTTGAAATATGGCTTGTCGAACAGCTGCTGCCAAATCAGCGCCGTATCTGTCTCATCCGGGGAATGGCCGATCGTTGCCTCGGCGAACTCTTCTCGAGCAACGTCGTTTGCGACATTTGCGCCTGAGGAAATGGAGGTAGACTAGACAACAAAAAATCCAGATACTCCTCCCTAGATGCGTTTGAAAATGAATCACAAATGAGTAACATGTGCCCAGCGTGTGCACATGCACCACACATATGTGTCACAAACAAGTTTCAGAGGCATAACCAGATTCTTTTCAGCAATTAGACACGAGCAGACAGACGCATGGAAGAGAATCCAAGCGCAGTTGGGCCTTGCCATTCGTACTGTTTTGTGACAAGCGACACAAGGTCAATTGACTGGAATACAGAAAGTGAACGATAGCTGGACACGTTACCTTGGCATGTTTGCGTACCAGAAAGAGCTGCACACTCGACGATATTGAGCTTCGACCGAATGGTATCTGAAAACAGTTGAGGTCTTCCGCCTTCCACGTAAAGCCCTTTCAGCAGCGATATCGCGCGTGCGTGGGATGGCACAACGTTGGCCTTCGCAAGCTGATCGCATACTTTCTGAAACCGACAAACACAGCGAGAACACAATTCCCTACTTCCTTCTTCCCCGTCCATGCTGCTGACTGTTGGCCTGCTTGCGGACGCAGTCCAACGGTGTGCGCCACCCTGGATTCGTGACCACCCGCTTGCAGTTATAGCGAATCTGTGACGTAAGGAGATAAAGTGAGAGCACTCTTGCGCGTACACGGCCGCCATTTCCCTTTTTGATGGGATGTGGAACGCAATCACAACCGAAGCACATGAGGAAAAAACGCAAAGTTCTTAGACTTTCCGCCGCCCTAAGCACAGAAAGCGAGTCCTTACCGCCACAAACTGATGGGGCATGACGAACACGAGAAGATCGGCACCGCGACAGGCTTCGACAACGTCTGGCACTGCAACCAGGTTGTCGGGCAATTTGTGGCCCGGGAGATACTTTACATTCTCGTGCTTCTGGTTGATGATATCCGTGAGTTTCTGTCCTTCAATCATCTCCTCGAAGACCCACATACGGACCTAAAAAACAAGCAGGAACGAAAAGAAACTGCGGGTGACCTACTGTGACGCGCAGGAGCGCTCCAGTTCATCGGATAGTTTCTACATACAGAAACGAAAAGCAGTGAATGCGCCACAAACGAACGGAGAGAGACCACACTAGCAATAATCGCGCCCAAAATTTGCTCTGGATTTCCTAGGTAAACTTGGAGATGACATACGTGCGAGACGCAGAACGATACACAACAACAGGGAGGGGGAGGAAACAAAGACAAAAGGAAAATCCCCTCCAAAGTCACCAAGTGAAACAAGCGGCTGTGAGAGGCAGAAGAGCACGAACAAGTCTAAACAAAAGGACGGGTGTCACGTTAGACGGGCTGCTCTCGCGCATCTGGAACCGCCTTCTAAATATGTCGAGCAGTTATTCCTATAACACGAACTGATTTAGAAAAACACATTCTTCTGCGAAATCGTGGTACAACTAGCGAGCAAGTTCGGCTGCGGTCCTTGACAATATTCATGCGCGGTTCTCCAAATGCACAGTGAACCCAGGAAGATGAAGAGAGTGAACGGCGTAACGTCGGGGCAAAAACAGAACGGAGCGAAGGTCGCGCACCTGATCGTGAAAGACGTACGACCGCTCTGCATTTTGCGCGCAGATCTTTCCGATCACGCTGCCCCAGTTTCCACTGCCAATTACGGCGACCTGCGAACAAAGGACAAAGAACCCGAACGCAGTAGAAGAGAAACCGCAAAGGCAGACGCAGAGAAGGGAGATACGAACCAAGGTCTTCGCTTACCCTCAAAGGTCCCTTTTGCAGGACCTGAAACAGAGACCTCTTGGGCTGAATGGGTCGAAGAAAGGATTCCATGGCTCCTCCCGTGTGGTCGTTGGTGCGTTTCCGTTTCGTGTGAAAGTATCGCACAGAGGAAGAAGAAAATGCTCGTGTGTTTCGTCGGCCGCTCCACGCACTGCTGCGGGTGACGGGCGAAGTCACAGCCCGCGGGGAGACGAAAGCGCTCGCTTGAACTGCACTCGCCACTGCGGGAACGATGGGTTGGTGAAGGAAAGACGAGGCAGAGACAAGCGTTCTCTGTGTGGACGGACGCAGTTGAGAAGGCAGTCCAGTTAGGAAAAACAGGAGGAAAAATAGAGCGAGCGAACGCGGGGCAGCGGCAGACAGCGTGGAAGTTGACAGACTGCGACCACGATCGAAACCGCGAAAGCGATACAGGACCTGCGGTTTCGCTGGACGAAACACAGACGCTGTTGTCGCACCAGATACCTTGCCGTCTGCCAAAAAGCAAAGAAACGCACTCCACGTCAAATGCTTGTGCACCAGAGCAAGGACCGACGGAAAGGTCTGGACGAGTCGTGTAGGCAACGAGTCGCTGCCCACCGATGTGTGCGGTGACAAGGCACGCAAACTGGTGGTCGAGGGCCTTGTTGGATCGACGCTGTTTCGTCGCGCACGAGATGTGACAGCAGACAAGCGTGGTGTACCGAGTTTCAGCGGAGCCGCGCACGCCGGAGATACGGACGACTGACGGAGGGGACCACGGAAAGGGTTTTGCCGTGTGGCTGAGAAGGAACGTGTGAGGCTATTTCCCAGGGCAGCAGAACCACTGCACCACGAACCGGGAACAGGTGACAGGCTGGAACCTCGCGACTTCGTTGTTGAACCTTCACTGCGGCACTGCTGGACTGGATCTAGAGTTGGCTGGAGGGTGTCCGCTTCTGTCCTCCTGGAAGGAAAGCCCGAAATCTTAGCCGCACACAGCCAGAAGGGCAAGGGCGGTGAGAAAGACAAAACTGGTGCAGAATAGGCGGCACAGGAAAAAGACGAGTCGCTCTTCGTACCATGGCCAGCTTTTTCCGGCGACGTCCGGCACCCAGCGGGCTTATCTTCTGAAGAGTTGACTGAAGGGGTTGGGAGAGAACACTTTTTTGAAAGGATAAAGTTGTCACATTCCACCGTGGCTATTGGCGACGGACTGTGCCGTGCGACCGCGAACAGATTCCAGAGAGGTGGAGCGTATGAGTGCCTCAGAGTTAGGAACTGGTGACCTGACGCCCAGTGATGTTCCCGTCTCTCGCTGCAGTGCTGGTCTTCCTCACCCGAAACCGCTAAAGAAATACGTGTGTCAGCACAAGGATCAAATGCCGAAGTTTCCCATCGCTCACAGGCCGACAAAATAAAATGATTTACTTCCATCTCGGGTGTGCGAAAGTGGACCCGTGAGAAAACCGGCCGGGGTTTCCAACGGGTGAACGGAAAAGAAGCACCCTCGCTAGGTGGCGTGAGCTCCGCGTTCTTCTAGTGTGCGAGGGTCGTTCCGTTTTCCGAAGCTCGACCCCCGCGATGGGACGGCGGTGCCAGGATCTGGTTTTGTAGAGACTTTAGGGAAACGAATGGACGGCGGGACCACAGACGAATGAATTTTTAAAAAGCCTATTAGTTTTGTATCTATGTTCCACGGGATCTAATGAGCAAGAACTGTGTCAACCGTGGTGGTCCGAGAGACGCTGGACTGACGAGTCGCGAACGAGGGAGGGAAGATGCACCCGACCAGGGAACGCCGGTACGTGAAGATGGAGAGATTCCTTCCTATATAAATGATACGTTTTCGAAGGAACGCGAGATGATGAAATGACCGCATTTCGACTCCACCGTAGGCGGCGAGGGACTCATCACGCGCACGAACAAAGGCAGGCGGTATAGAGACCACCCCGTCGCGCTGAAGATGCGGCGGGTCGTGCAGGTTTTGGACGTCTCCGGGGACGGGTGCTGCGGGAGAAATGATGCGTCTACCGCGTCCTGAACACATGAACGGGACATGGAACACGGAGAAATCAACCCTACAAAATCCGATACGGAGAGCTACGAATGCAGAAACGCGGTGGTTCTTCAGAATTGCTCTCTGTCAGAAAAGGATTTGTGCGACCGCGCCTCTCCCCGGCCACGTGTCGTGGCCCGTGAAGAATGAAACGCCAAGAGAGAAGGACTCCTCGGAAGGTACCGAAGCAGGAAGAAGATGTCAAATTTTCAAGCAGTGAACTGGATATCCATGTAGCACTGGCGATAGTCATGACCCGTCTGTCTCCTCCGGTTGCTCCATCGGCAAATGCTGTCTCGTCCCTGGCGCGCGCGTCGCCGGATGTGTTGATGCTCACCTCGGTTCCTCCCCCCCTGGCCGTCCAGAGAGAACGCGAGCCGGAAGACAGCGGTACGTTGCCTGCTGCGGCCCATAATCTGTGATGCTCAGAGGCACAAAACGTACGAAGAATCCTTGATGTAACTGGTATTTCAGTCGATGTTTTCCTTCCCGGTCCTACCTAGCGTTGCTCTGCTGAACTCTTTACCATGTGGATCAAAAATGAGGAAATCCCTTAGGTTCTTCCGGAGACCCAAAACAAAAGCCCGCCACGGTAGACTGCACTATGTGGCCTCGCGGCTGACGCGAGTTAGCGCAGCTTACGTACCACATGTTAGCAAAGCATTAGTTTGTCTGCGTACACTCCAGGTACCAGGTAAGTCCGTGCGCTGGACAGGGGAGCGAAGCAAAACAACTAAATCCGTCATAAAGACTCAGGAACACAGAAACGCTCCTGATGTCTCCAGAATTCCTCTCTGCCCAACAGCTGCGCTCGGCTGTTCCTCAGGTTTCCATTCGTCAAATCCAGTGTCTACTCTCGCTGGTTGCTGCATTCACATTTCAATGCTGCAATTTCACTTGAGCTCGTTCCACTGACTACTATCCTTGAGAGCGCCTCGAACGAGGAGGCAGATATTGGAGGAGATGAAGGATAGACTAGCCGCCAAGTAACATGGAGATTAGAAGGTGAGCATGAGCAGATGAGGGTTCGACAGTCTCTCTTTCGGGAAACGGTGCGCGAGGGAAACTCAGGGGGGGGGAGGGGGAAGGGGGTTCACAGCGCAACGTCGCATGACTCGACACGGAACAGCTGTATTTTACGCACTGCTGGTACAAGGCCCGAGGGCAGATTATTCTTATATTCGATTGATTGTTCTCATGTGTGCTTAAGACGATTTTGTAAAGCTGCCAATTTTCTTGTGGACCGAGCAACAGTTCATTCAGCAAGAGCGAGGGGGACATCGCAGTAAATCTGCCTCCGTTGAGCGTGACTCTCCGCTATCGTGTGTTCGTCGCTAGGTAGTGGCAATGTTGGCCCCTGCTTGACATTTTCCTGGTGGTCCCTACAATATGGTTTGAGACTCGGAGCCGAAAGTATTTCGCGCCGTCTGTCGGGCCCCGTTCCCCAATGCAACGCAGTTCAGGGCATATCGTTCGCGCGCGGACGAAACGCAGCGTTTTTTCCTCTTGAGAAACTCAACGGTTTCCCTTTTTTACAAGATTGTTACAAGGTTCTTGTGAATGACACCTTTGCACAGTTAAGGGGCCGGTATCCCCACGGTTTTCCTGATCACCCACGATACAAACACACTTTCTGGCAACCTCACCAGTTTCTCGCGTTGCATTTCTCGCAAAGTAGCGTCATAAGTTGAGCGTGATGAGGGGCCGACGTCAGAGGCAAAGACCCAGGAAGTGTCTTTGTCTCAGCAGTTTCCCATCCGCGAAATTTCATAGGTCCTGCACAGGACAATCCTTTCTAGGGAAAGTAGATTCCCCTGTCCGTCCATATGCTAGGAACTCGGCTGGTGTTGCCCTTTCCAGTACAGCTTCTTTACCTTCTCCGTCTTTTGCTTTCTCGTGCTTTCTTTCCGCTCCTCCCTGCGGCATCGAAAGCGAACCGCTTTCCCGTAAGGCGCCGCAGCTCTCTTGTGGGGCTCTGCGTAGGGCAGCGCGTTACTTGCGCAGTCCTCTGCGTTCTGCGCCGTCTGTTTTGTTCACTCTGTTTTTCGTTGTCTCTCTTTCTTCCCCTTTCTTCCGTCTCGGGGTCTTGCCCTCGTTCTTAGGTAACGAGCGAGTGACCCTCACAGGGGGCTCTTCGGGGCGCCCCTCTCCGGAGCCTCATGCACTCGCCGCCACTGCAACACCCGCTACAAACAGCCTGTTTGGCCACGGCCTGGAGACAGGCGCTTTATTGACAGAGACACGAAACGAAGGGACGGAGCGAGAGCACAGACGCAAACATGCAGGCGACGCCGGACCAGGACATGCAAGAGGAGCGCAGGTATCTGTGGCGCAGGCCAATCCTTTCCGCGGTTCTGCGAAGGGAGGAAGCGGGGAAAGGGCGGTCGATTCCCGCTCAGACGATGGAGAGGGAGACGCAGACAACCCACTGTTTCATTCTCCGTACTGGCAGGCGGCCGCTGTCTCCGGAAAAGCTCCACTGGAGGCTGCTGATGTGCTTCTGCCGTGGGGGTCAGAGAGGGTGGATACCCGCAGAGTCGAACATGCGAACCCGAGCCGTCGAGAGAAGGGCGGCGAAGAGGTGTACGTGGTGACCGAACGGCCGCAAACTGCCCCTTCCTCTTCGACAAGCACATCTGCGCCTACCTCGAGCGAGGAGAAAGAGGACGGGCATTCACCAGGACACAGGAAAGAAGCGAAGCTGTCACCGTTTTGGAGGACAGTTTATGCTGCGGTCACGGTCGGTCTTATAGGCGTTGCTGGCTTGGCAAGCGGGCTGACGACAGGGTATATGGCGTTTGATGAGCTCCAGCTCCTCGTGCTACAGGAAACAGGTTCTCCCCGAGCACGGCAGCAGTAAGCAAGGAGGACGAAAATCCGACTTCTTGCCGTGGCACAAAGTTATCGCTTCCCAACAATCGTTGCGCTCGCCTTCGCGCCTATCTCTTTCTCCCTTCTTGCCGGCAATTCTTCACGTCTTTCACATCCCCAGGTGTTTGTGTTTCCTCTGTGTTTGCCGAGATATTTGCCATTCCCAACGTAAAGTGCGTCGGGTGGAACAGTCATAGTCGTGAACAGCTCCCTGCATGCTTCCCGCGTACTGTGTTTCCTTCCAGTTTCAAGGAATGTTGTTGTCTTGCCCGGGGTTCTATACTCAAAAGTGCCGGGCCGTCGTCCCTGCTGTCCTTGATCCCCTCCACTTCTGTTTCCTGCTCTGTGGATCTGTCCATAATCTGCGCTTATACCGAGGCGACTGTGTGGTTCTCTGTTCTCTATGTATACGTGATACAGGGCGGAAACCGTGTACCGCATTGTTCAAGGGAATCGGCACCAACTCCTCGTGACTCTGCTTCTCTGCAATTCACTCGCCATGGAAGCGCTCCCTCTCTTCCTCGACCGCCTTCTCACGCCTGTCCTGGCTGTCCTCATTTCAGTCACTGCAATTCTTTTTGTGGGAGAGATTCTGCCTCAGGCTCTGTGCACAGGAAAATACCAGCTGCCAATTGCCGCGGTAAGCTCACAGGAAGCTGCTGGTGAAATTCTGAGTGAACGGACCTCGTGAGGTTCGTGTGCTACGTGTTTGTCAACCGCTTCGTGTGTCGCCGGCTGCCCACAATGGGAGGACCAAGAGCGTTGCCAGACTCCGTCTTCTCTGCGATCTCTCGGCGCGCACGTCTTACCACGGTAGTTGCACTCACGAGTGGAGGCTGGGGCTCCTCTGTCGGCAAGCGCGTCGTGTCATCACTTCAGCTCTTTTCTCGCCCGTTTTCGTCCACTGCGAATCGTCCTCTTCGACTCCACACCGTCCCAGATGCCTCTCCGATGGCTCACCTCCTTGATTTCTCTGTGGGCGTTCTTTCTGTGTCCCTCAACGAAATAGGGCTTTTCTCTGGCTCTCTGCTTTTTCTCAGGCACTGGCACCCACTGTGCGGTTGCTCATCATTGTCTTCGCGCCCATCGTGTACCCGACCAGCAAACTCCTTGATCGTTTCGTCAGGACAGAACATCGGACGCACCTATATGCTCGCTCCCATCTTAAGGCATTAATTGGTTAGTGTCTACATAGAGTCAGCGAGAAAAACCCTTCCCGCTACGTATATCTGGCGTTTCCGTTGTCATCGTTTCTGTTGTCTTCCCGGGGGGTCCGGTCGCGTGAGAGATCGTTTGTGGTCTCACGTGCGCTGCTGTCGCTGGAGGATATGGAAACAACTCATTAGAAACCCTCTCTCTACATGGCGAACACCTCCTCGTGACGGCTTTGTTAGATTCGGTTTCAAAAGCGCGGCTTAGGCTTGCTCTTTTAGAGGGTAAGGGAAGTCCTCAAGGGCGGCTTTGCGGACCGAGACAGGGACCTCTGTCTTCTGAGTCAGCAGTGTTTTGCCCTACGCGTCCGGTTTGATACCCGTGCAATTGTTCCATGTTGCTTGCGGCTAGACTAGAGTCGTTTTTCAAACGCTGCATACTCGACGGCATCCGTGTGCACTCATTGTTCTCCTGAGCTCTGCCTGTGGCAATAGGTTTACACCAGAAGGACCGTCGGAGCCCTCTGTTGCTTCAGCACAGCATAGATCAGCGCCGGCAAGAGCGTCTCCCCACGGCAGAGGGTGATTCGTCGTCGCGGCGAACTCGACGACCTTCTTCAGGGCAGGATGATGTCACCGGTGGAACCATGACTGCCATGGCACTTGCTGTGCCGGACGCCGGCGAAACACCAGGCAGTTTCGCACGAACGGCACAAGACAGGCAAGGGGGCGCGGCATATTCCGCTTCTCGCCAGGGCGACGAAGTTCGAAAGTTAGAAGGCGCCACAGCAACAGATACGCCTACTCCCCGGAGCGTGGGCGAAGGGCGAGGACTCGAACAGAGGCCAGTCAGAGAGAGCTCAACGATGGGAGCGCGTTTCAGTGCCGGAGATCGCAGGCCTGTCTCCCCTCAGAACCGATCTCCTATGCGGAACACAGAAGCCGAAGGAGAGACTCGAGATGGAGCTTTACAAGGCGGTAGCCTACACCCGTCGATGCAGCAAGCTGGATTGCACGCGCCAGGATGGAGCGACAACGGGGAACCGGAGGGAGCCACACACAAGACGCGGGAAGATCTGGGGAAAGCAGTCGGACTGCATCGAGACGAAGTTCTCATTATGCAAGGTATGCTCTCTCAGTGCAAGCAAACACGTGTACGCTCGTATAAATAAATAAATGTATAGTTACTAGCGTGTATGTGTCGAAATGCACATGCGTGCATATATGTGGTCTTCATGTGAAATGAAGGGGAAGTTCTATCCCTCGTGGGTCATACGGCCTCGTCGGAGCCTCTTCAAATCATGCAAACATCACTTTCAGGCGTATAAAGGAAAGGCCACTTTTGATTCATTTATGTTTAGGGTTGATTTTGTCTTCCTAGCGAGGTCGCACGATGCAAGAAATAAGACAGATGCCAGATCACTGCATTTACTAACTGGAAGGAGATCAATTCAGGCTTACCTGGTGGCCCTCCCCTGACAAAACTGTTAAAGAAAATATGCTGTATTCGGCTGCATGGAATCACGCTTTCGTATGCGTGTCTTTTCTGCCGCGAGATGTCGATCCTTGTTGGGTGGGAATTTTCATAAGGTGTCTTAGACGTACCTTAGCCTACCGTCTATTGTCGCTTCCGTTGTCGCATCTGGTTAAAAGACTCAGAAACAGCTCTTCCTTTCTTTTGCTTCCTTTCAGGCGCTCTGGATATGGCTTGCAAGAGTATATGCGACTTCATGGTCCCCCTTCATGACGTCTACATGCTCGTACGAAAAAATGGGAAAAGTCCTGCTTTTTTCAACAAGAACTCACCGAGCAGTTTTACTATCTATTTGAGATGTGCTTTGTTGCTTGCACTGTTACTCGTATCTAAACAAGTGATCGGAAGTTGTCCATTTTCTGACAGCCAGTTTCATGGCGACGCCGGAGTAGGGGGGCAGGACAGTGATTTGAGAGTAAAATGTGCTTTTTCATGTGTTCTTTTCTAAGATGTCGGGAAACCTTTTTCGTGTTCTACTCAGTATAGAGAGCGTATCGTAAGCGACTCGGTCTTTCTGTGTTTATGCACAGAACAGCCTGCTAAGATTCATTAAGCACTCCCACTCGTCTTGCTATTCTACGGAAATTTCCCTCCGTGCGTTGTTTCGCTCTTCTTCTCGTGCCTCTAATTTCTGCAACGTTGGCCTCCAAGCGACTGACCACGACTCCATCAGATTTTGCTCGTGTCTTGATGTTGGCTTCAGGAATGTTCGATGCGACTGACCCGCGAACTTCTGGTTGATGTTTTGCGCAAAGGTCATTCGCGTATTCCGGTCTATGAGGGGTGAGGCAGACAAGGGCAAGGGCCACCAGTGCCCTTGTGGGAGACTTCATGCTGTGAAGTTACATGCGAAGTTTTTCGTCATACGGTGCACCCCTTTATACATAGGTACGGCGTGCTTGCAGTGAGGGCGTCACACACCGTCGCTTCTCGATCGGAAGGAGAAACTTTTTCGGAGGGTACCTCTGCGTTTCTGGCATTGTACTATTGCCGGAGAGCGAGGGTCATATAATGTCGATGTAGCATTTAAAAAGGGCTGCAATGTGCGCGCGTGCGGGTGAAAAGAGATACGAAGCGGGGTAGCTTCTATGTTTCCGACGTACCAGTCAAGCTATTGATCGTTGGATTATGAGTGCCTGTGGCTGTTGTTCCTCTTCTTTGCCGCCGTTGTCAAGCGAAGCCATCAACGCCAATTTGTGTACTTCACATCATTATCGGTCACATTGTGTGCAGAAACGCGTATCCCGTTCGGCTGGCGGTGATGTGTGCGTGTTTCATTCTGCTAGTCTCAACGATTTTTCAGCTTGTTCAACGTGTCATCCACAAGCTGGCTGCCTTAGCCAGCATTCGCGACAGTTGTTGGGTTTTGCAGCAGGGTAAAGACATTCTGTGTAAAGACATGAACCGGTGTCGTCTGTGGTGTGCGAGCAGGCGCCGCTCTAATGTCCGAGGCGTGCTTCTTGTGAAGAGTCTCATCCTTATTGATCCAAAGGCAGGTAGGAGCAACAAAGAGGCTTGATACTTTATTGGTGCAGGAGTGCCGCTGCGCATCTACAGTGGCGCGTGTTTGCTTTGGTACCGTCGTGTAACCGTCTTCGGCGGCCCTGACAAAATCCGGTGACTGGTCGCAGAAGCAGGAATTCCTACCTGATGTGCGATTGCTACTGGAAATCTTGCTGTTCCATTTGCCAGGTCCACCCGGGACGCGGAAGTGTGCCATTAGACTTAGAGTGCACGTTAACCGGTACCCCTTGGATCTAAGCACATAGTGCAACAGGAAAGCATAATTTCGGCTTGAAGCACAGCGTATTTCGATCGTGTGCGGGCAAAGCTCTAAAGTATCTGGGGCGGCTCTTGGCAAAGAGCTATGCCTGTGTGCGTGTGCTGCTTGTAGGCATCAGGATCCGCGACCTGATGCGCGGTCGCACTTTCCGACGTTTGTGCACGCCCCTGTTCGTCGCCCCTTCTGTCAACCCGTACCAACTTCTTAATGAATTTCAAGAGGTAAGACTGACTGTCGTGCTCCTTCGCCATGAACAAGTCGGAAGCCCTTTTTCCAGCGGGAAGAGTAAGATGGCAGCCTCAAGCTTTGCAGCCGATGTTGATTTCCGTGACTTTGTGGCAGTGTTACGCGCACAGCGGCCCAAGATGGTTTACAGTTTCACCTGAAGGAGTCTGCCCATGCGTCCAGTGCCACGACTTTGTGCCGTATGCCCTCTTCCGCCTTCGTGCTGGCTGTTTTGCTTTCGCAACAGGGCCGCTGTCACTTAGCGTTTGTGACCAATGACGTCGCAACCTATCAGCATGCATGGAAGCAGGACGTCGACGTTCCTACAACTGCGGATCTTCTGGGGATTGTCACTCTCGAAGATGTGATAGAGGAGCTCATTCAAGAGGAAATCATGGATGAGTTTGATAAACGCATGGTGAGTGTTTTTCCGTATTACTTCCCAGCATTCGTGTTCGTACGTTTTCATCGTTTACATTTCTTTTGTTGCCCCAACACTCACCTTGTTGTTTTTTGCGTTTTTGCCGAAGCCAGTGGTGGGACGAAATATGGCTCCAGTGCATACGGATACCCTCATCTTGCCACACTTGTTCACCTGCCCCTGTTACATCCAATTTTCGTTCTCGTTCCCTCCGATACAGCAGTCGTAGAGGATCACTTGACAATAGTTTGTTTTCACAATGCTCACACATTTGTCCTATCCATTGTCGCATTGTTTCTTTGGCCGTCTCTTCCTTGTTGTCCTTTCATTGCTCCAGTGCTATTGCAGCGTCCCTGCGCCGCGCCGTGAGACAGTCATATCCGTTTCTTTGTTCGTTACCTCTGGTCACTGACCATTATGCCCAGTATGCCCACACGCTGCCTTCCGGGTAGCCAGCACTTTTTTGATCCCCTCTCATTTTCTCTTTTTGTTTCCATGATGACTCTGGAGCTTTGCGTTTCCCGTGTGTACGTTAATGTCCTTTTGTGTATCTTGGTGTCTGTTGCGAACAACCGTGCACAGACAGGCGTAGGGCCCTCTGCTGCTCGCGCTATGCGCTCGGCAGGCAGTGGTCATTCTGGAGTCCTTTCGTCGACACCAGGAGCATCGCGGTTTCCTGCGATGGACACCTCGGCATTCCTTGGTCTAGAGCCCCCGCGCCACGAGTCGGGCAGCGAACTTTCCGATAGATTGGGCACACGCTCAAACACAGATGCTTACCTTCCTCTTGCGCGAGCTTCTACCACTCTAAGTCGTTTCGCATCTCTTTTCGCTTTGGAAGAGGCTGCCTCGTGCGCATCCCCTTCAGCCCCGTTTATTAGAACTCCCCCACATCTTGGGAGTCGTGCCGCCCTTCTCTTCACTGCTGGCGATCGAGCGCCAGGGCCAAGCAAGGGAGATCAAGGAGAAGACCACCCGGAAACGATTAACGGGAACAAAGTGGGAAAAAGACTGTGTAAGTCAAAAACGTCGGAATGTCCTTTTCAAGGAGTACGTGCTGATGGGGCAGGAGCGGCCGCCGGGCTCACAGATGGGTCCTCATGCTCAAGCTCGGCGGCACATGATTCTAATGGTTCACGTAGTGTTTGCTCTGGAGGGACCGCTTGCGAAGCGGACTCGTTGATAGAAGATCGTCCATTCTCTCCGGGGAAACAAGAGGTGCATCGACTGCGTTCGGAAATGAAAGGCTTTTCTGAATCGCCAGCCTCTTTGTTGTTGTCCCCAGATACATCTGTATCTGGAGTAATGTCGCCCAAACGACAGTGCGAAGTCTCATCCGGCACACACCTGGGTTCAGCAGGAGAGGTGATTTCGCCGGAAGTATGTGCCAGAGAAGCACTGGGTGATCACAGTTTTCCTTCGTCACAAACTCCAGGAGGTCGCCGAGCTCAGCGACGTCGCTCCATGTAGGTATCTGGTAAACTTTCTATCAGTCCAGGTCGCGTCAGTGTTTGTACTGAGGATGGGCTGCAAGGACGACAAAGGATACCCGAGTCTGAGCAACTGGATAAAGGCAGAGAAGCAGAGAAACACAGTAACAAGGCGATATACAGAAGCAGCGAAGACGTGCTTCTCTAGGACATCAGCCGTCTACCTGGTGCTATGTTCGGGATGGACAGTCGAAAGGCAAAAGTGGTACATGAAGAGAGGGATCAGGCGGTCGAACGAAAATAGGCAAACCTATGGAGACCGCGACCACTGGTCTCTGTACGAAAGTAAACAGCGAGCGTTGTGCTACTGAACATAAAAACAACGTCCAGATGCCCTCGCCGACGGAGGGCAAACACAAAGAAGTACGCATAGGCTGCGGCGAATGGATTAGCATCGTACTGGGATGACAGAGAAGACGGAACGAACACCCAAGGGCGACGCAGGTACCGGGGAGGGTAAGAAAGCAGAAACACGAAAACTTTGGAAAAGGAGGGACCAAAGCATCAGAGGGAAGAGAGTGAGCAGGCACTGGCAGAGGGACGTTCCTCCAGAAATGCCGATTCTAAGATTGCGCTAAGACCCTTGGCGCAAGATAGGACGGACGTTGTAGGCCCTTGCACTAGTGGGGGAGATAGTGGGAACAAACCAGATGAATTCGCTGAAGAATGAGCACGTAGCAAAGCGAACTAGCGGTGTCGCGACGCTGGCGTATGGTGACGCTAATTGCCAGTAGCTTTATAGTACCACAGAGAATATCCAATAGCAGGAGCGTCACACGGAACTTTTTACCGCATCACCGAGGTAAAGGGTTTTTGATCGGGTCGCAAGATTGTAACATATGAGAGTTGTGGAAGCCCAATGTATCCAGTTTTCTTATCAAAATCGTGGCTCTGAAGGGAGCCTTGGCGTAACAATGGTGCTGCTTCCAGCCTTCGGGATAACACAGCCGGACAAGAAATTTCATCTGTTGCAGCACGAAGTGACAGGCTAGATATCCTGTCATAAACGGGTTCTTTTTTCTCGGGTTCTCTTCGTTGGCGAGCGCGGATGTCTCTTGTTAGTGATCCTTAGTTCTGAAAAGGCAACTATTAATGAAGGGAATCACCTCAGAATGCAAACCTAGGCCGCACAGGTGTTTGCAAGAACTGTGGTAAAAGATTGTCGAGCGGTTGCCGTGAGTATATGATTACTCTACTCGGTAAGGAATAATGTATCTGCAGCAGGTCAGCGGGGTGGTGGTGCATAGCAATCATAAAGAACTATCAGGATGGTAAAAAAATGAATACTTGTGCAATTTTCCCCCATCACTGGTGTCAGATACTGGTATTTCTATCTGGCGGGGTCTGGCTACAGGCTCACGTCAACACAGTGTGAAAGATTGCTTTTATTTTGAAGGAGGAAAGTTTTAGTTCTATGTGTTAAACAGCTTCAACGTCCAGACATGTGAAAATGCTTTCATGTCCAGCCCAAAGCCCCTCGCTTCGGCGTTGTCCGTGCTAATAATCTGTGGATTTGCACATCGCATTCATGTTCTAGGCTGTCAAAAACGTTTCCTGCCAATGGAGAATGAAAATAACGAGGGAACAACTAAGGTGGCCCCGGAACTCGAAATGTTCGTAGGCGCCGCTGCGGTGCTCACCGCGTTTTCACTGGGTGCAGCAAACTGGGAAATGCGTTAGATACAATCAAGTACTTCTAGTGTATTCAATGACTGACTCACCACAATACGTGGGTAGTTTTGACTCTTGTGCAGCACAGAAAACTCACTGTTGTTGCAATAGATATTCCGTACAGTACCTCATGATAAAAGATTCCCGGCTTATCATGTGCAGTGGGCCAGTTTCGCGAATGAGGTCTCTGCCGAAAACGCAACACGTCCGATTGGTTCTGTTTTCTGCATCTTTTTTGTAATCTTACTTAAGGGGTAGTGCCGGAGCGATGATTTTCTTGCCCCGAATGGAGGCATAAGAGCACTCGAGACGCATGGTCTCGCTCCTTTTTCTTCATTCATTTACGGGTCACAATTCGGATCCTCCGCTTATTTCTAAATGCCAGGTGCTGTACGTACCGATACAGCACGAACACGTGTACATGATACGCAATGGAAAAGCCTCTCTCGCTTTTTCGAAAAGCTCCCGTAAGGGCGGCGACTGGATGTGATCGGAAGGTTGCAGGGAATTATGTGGAGTTCGTTTCCACCCGTATGCTGACTGCTTCAGTGTGAATATGAAGGAGAACGGAAAGAACGACGCGATCTACTGATAGTTGGGGCACCACTGCTATATCGGACAGTTGGACTTAAGCGACGCCCGGTTGATCAATAATGAAATTGTCTGCGGGAATATACGTGAGCGAACTCAATGGTAACGTGTGAAGTCCATGTTGATGAGGAGTTACAGTTCTGGAGAAGAACGAAAAGCTGACTTTCATTCAGGGGGAAGACCTTTTTTCCGTGGTTTCACGTGGTCTGGCGAACTCGTTCTACCATCGCCTCCTCCCCCCCCGGCGGGCACGGCGTCTTCCTGTGAGGGTCGAAGGCGAATGCCTGTGAGACGGGGACAGAACAACGAGAGAAAAAACGCTAATGCCTGCCACAGGGACACAAGCAGTGGCACCATGCATGAGGCGAGGAAATTTTCGCCGAGGAGTGACAGGAGGACGTGCATTCATTTAATCTCGGACACGAGACGTCGAACACAGCGACCTGCATTCATTGACGACTGCCGTAAACCTTGCTACCTTTTTTCCATTTGGTGCCATCTCTTGTATTCGACGTGATATGTCGAAACAGCTGAACGTGACAATCATCAGCGTATGTGGATTTGTAGATATACACTTATCGATGTGTAGTTCTGGCAAAAGAGGCACCACGCGCTGCCGCCCGTGGTCGTACGAAGGTACAGTGCACACATGTGTTGGCATTCGCATATGTATGTGAATCAGGTGTACACTAAATGTGGGAAACAGTAAACACGGCGTCAGTCGGTGGCATCCGAAATGCAATGCCCTTGATATGAACAAATGCAATTTCCTCGCAACAGATTCGTGGGACTTTGCGTTGACAATCACGTTTCCTTGGTCGTCTGCGATACCAAACACTTATTCCGATTTGCAAACACCCTTTACCAGGTTGGATAAATCGCACGTAGTACTTACACTGGAGTCGGAGGATCCTAGCCTCGTTGACGGGGATGAATCTCTGTCCGTCAAGAGAGACACTGCAAACGGCGAAGACAAAATCTTCAGACGTCTCTACTTGTTCCTCTTCCAGGGTCAATGCGGGGAAAGTGAGCTCTGGAGTAACAAACTGGTACAGAAAGAAAAACGAAAAAACCCAGCACACGATGGTGAATTCTTGCACTCGCGGTTTCTCGGTTTTTGAAGCTTGTTTTCCGGTATGGGAGACTGAGACGGCAAGCAGGAGTGAAGTGTTGAGCCTCTCTTGATCGCCGCCCGTCCTCAGACTGACAATTTTATCAGTTCTCTTTTCTTACTGTGAGTGTTGGATCCCGTGGTTTTTCATCTGCGGCTTCCAAACCAGAGTTTTCTGCTTTTTCTCTTCTTCTTGCCCGCAATGTAGGGCCGCCGCTAGAGGTCGCATTTCTTCCTGCTGCGCTTCCAGTTTGCTCTCGAGGTCCACCGAGTCCAACTGCAGGGGTTTTCCCCTCTTGGCCTCCCCCTGTAAAGTTTGCCATTCCAGGAATACCTGCCCCACCTCCCGGCACAGCTTTTGTTTTTGCGCGAGCCCCTGCGCTGTTTGCTGTCGCAGACCCAGCTTTCCCCCTCTGACTATCGGTCGCACGGGACCCTGCAGGTTTCCTCTTTACTCGGTTTGGATCGGGCAGCAGCGTGAGCGGCTGCGGGTCTACATCTATTACGGCTGGCAGATAAAGAACACGTTCGACTGCTTGTTCTGGAGGTGAAGCAACTTCATGCGCAGAGCTCATGGTGGACGGAGTGTAGTTGTCTGTATCGGTGGATGAGGAAACTGCAGCAACAGGAGACATCTCGTCATGAAGGCACGAAAGAAAGTCTCGTGCAGCCGGATTGCCAGACCGAAGAATAGTAAGCCGAACTTGAGCGCTGTTGCTTGCGATCGCTGACTGGACAGAGACAACGATATGAGTCTGGGGAGACATGACATTGTCCAGATCTACATCGAACAGATCTCCGTTTTCCGAGATGGTGTATGCAATGACATGCTGTGTGCACAGATCTGGACTATAATACGTGAAAACGGCCGGTTGCCGGCTGAAAACCTGACCATTGAAGGAGAGAAAAACAGATATCTGGCCCTTATGATCGACCTGATTTGAGGGCACGAACCCGCCATCAGCTTCATGGGCGATCGGGCTGTTGTGACCTCCGCTTGCTTCGTCAGAAACAACTGGTTCAGTAGAAAACTTCGATACTTCGTCGATAACGCCTGCAGGATCCTTTCCCGGTCCAGTGGGGAGACGTTGCTGTAGAGTTTGACGCGAAAAACCGTGAAGCTACAAATTTGATGGACCGCACCGAAGGTGTTGAAAAATCCTTTGAAATATCATAAAGAAACTGTGAGAACATTGCCACCTACATTGCTACAGTGCCTTCGCTCGCGCTTCGTAAGACCACAGATCCTGAAGAGCACAAACTAAGACGGGCTACTTTCCGGCAGGACTGCCCGCGTTCTCTATTAGGACACCGGTGCGCAAAAGTAGATCCTCGGCGCACAACTAGTGCGGCCAGCTGCTTTTCAGGATTTTCTAGCTGGCATGCCGCCACAGCATTCCTGACTGCAGACAGATGTAATTATAAAAGAAGAATGACATACCGAGGGCTTTTTAGGAGGCATCCAGAAGCTAATGCGGTGAGATTTTGTGTCAACGTGAGCCGGCAAGACATCCTCGGTAGCATCTGGGTATCGGAGAAGAACGACTGTATTCTCCGACTCAAAGCACTCGTTCGCTTCTATCTGCACCCTGGTCCGCCTGTCACTCGACCCTACGTCAGGAGAAATGCCTAGAATGTGAATATCGACGACGCGGAGGCTCTTAGGCCTCTCAGTAAAGTGCACACCTGAGAAGAAAAGTCGCGTTCATCGACTTCGAAACGAATACGCATGAGCGTTTTATTTTGCGAGATCGGCGAACGTTTCGCCGGTTGTATTGCATTTCTCAAAATATCTCATACCAGCACTTCCTCTCCAAGACTGTAAAAGAGCAGTTGTGCAGAAGTTGAGCAGCTTTTCAGTATGCCTGATTGTCAGAAAAAGTTTCTTAGTATGAAACAGTGGAATTAATGACTGTGCTGGTTCCTTCCCACACGTATTCACTTGCATGGCATATTTGAAATGTTAGGCCTTTTAGTGTGCGTCAAGCCGTGTTACAGGCACGCCGTCTAACGCGTGGCTTCCGTAGTAGCTTCGAACTCATTTTCGAGATGTACGTCCTTTCGGTCTGCATCTACCAGGATTCGGATTGTCCTCGTAACCTACCGTTGACCAACATACACTGAGGTACTACATCATTTATAATTGCTACGGACTAACAGAAATAACTGGATAGAACGGCTTGCATCAACGAGATGGAGTTATCTAATTTCCCGTGACATCTCGAGACATGGTTACCGTCCCGCAGATCCCGCTTAACCTCTTTTCCTCTTTCCCCTCTTCCTTGGCCCCATTTGCCAGAAACGTATACGCAAACAAACTAGACTCTTTCCTCTTCGGATCTGCCCCTTTGACAATTTCTGCTGCTCTCTCGTGGCCTACCGTTTAGCCCCACGTCGATAAATGTATCAAAATCATTCAGGACCATTGGCTCCAGGCGAGGAGAAACGCATTGAATGGCGAAAGTTTGTTTGCCTTTTGTTTTCGACCCGTGTTGCTCCCCTACACCTCGTTCTTCTTCTGCATTGTCCCTTTTCACAGTCACGATCTTAGCTGGGACGAAAACCGAGTAAGAGAAATCTGGTTCCATTTCCAGTTCATCAAGCATATACGAGCGTAAGCCCCCACTTCCTCCGTCGAAGTAAGAGCACGCTTGTCTCACTCGTCCAAGCATCATTTCGTGCAACGATCCGAAGCTGTCGTCGATTGACCTTTGGCACGAAGGAGCCTCAGGGACGGGGGCTGGCTGTGGGCCTCTTAAGTTGACAGTGTAACGGGCACTGCTTAACTCTAGTGCAGAGGTGTCCAGCCTTGCCATGCCTGGCTGCGCCTTTACGGCGTCAGCTAAGCCCCAGGCCCGCCGCCGTATCGAGCGATAACTGCCAGAACTATTGGCTCTCCACATGGCCGAGGAAGGAAAACAAGGGAGGGCACCGGAAGACAAATTGGAGACGGAATCTCGATGTGAGGACGAAGGGGAGAAATAGATGCCGGTCGCCATGGCGACCGGTCGTCGAATGCATGTAAACCTAGCCACGATATCATCCTCTGGAACACCGAGAGGGAGGTAATCGAGAAAAATTGTGAGCAGGAGGCCACCTAAGAAGGAACCGGCAGACAACTACGGAAACGGGAAGTGAGGCGTCGTAGTGCAGTGACAGTTAAAGACTGGTGTAAGAGAAACCTGACAACAACCGAAGGCGACGTTCCCCTTTCTGCAGAATATATACATGTAAATACACGTTCACAAATTCATCTCATCAGGCAATGACAAAAGAGCAACTGCATCCGTAGCATGGTGGGACACAACGAAGAATTATGCATAAGCTTTTCCGTTTTTTCGCTATCTCGAGAGCACGGACGAACACCATCCACCCTACCCGCAGAGCGTCTTATCCGCCTCTTTTAGAGCCATCTCTGCTTGACAGATGCGCAGATGGAAAACCGGCGATCCGACTTAACTGCCCCAGCGATGAAGCCATTACGGAGCTCGCTGGCGAGAGCGGCAGGAGCCACCTGTCGACACATTCTACTCTTGGTCATGAGGACGAAAGGTAAGGATACTGTGAATTCTAAATACCAGATATTCCACCGGAAAGAAAGCTGGGAGTGTGCGAAGGGCTTCCCCGACGTCGGTGATTAGCAGCTGTCGGCAGCAGAGAATACAACCTTAGCAACAGTTTAGGTCTGGTCGGTCCTTACCGTCGACAGTAATGTTATTGGGCTTCACATACGTCACTCTCTGGGGAAAGTGGGCGAACAAGACTCGCGCTTCGGGGGCGTGCTCTGATGCCCTGCTCCAGCAGCATCCGCCATCAATGGACACCTGAAGAAGCGAGCAGGCGCGGGAGAGAAACACAGGCCTCATCAACTCGAGTAAGGCTGCAAGACATCCAAATCGTTGATCGTTGCAGAGGTGAGGAGCTAAAATGGAGAATCGCTTGACTGGTAACATTAGCAGGTTTCTTGCGTTAACAGACTCAATTCTTTTCAAGAAACAGCGAGTCATCCGTGTGGTTAACTGGCCAGTCGAACGTTAGGGGAAAAAAGAGTCCAGATCCTCCCGCCGGTTAGGAGCAATTACACATGCTGGCAAACGTGATAATGAGACTACACATTTCACCTCCCGCACGACGGTGCTTGTGGAGTCACAATGTGGAAGACGATGTCCTCTCATGATTCACACAGATTTTCGGTCTTCTATGGAGACTTTTCCCACACGATTGGAGACGTGTATATACACGCACATGCGTACATACAAGGCGCGCGATGCCACTAAGAAGCCCAGGATTTTTTTCCACCTTCTTTATCCTGGTCAGGTGCCTCCTCACTTCCGCAACGTATGGGAATATGTGGCGACTTCTGCTTTCGAATAGCGTCTTGGAGGCATGGTACGCTCGCGCCTGTTCCTCTTCTACAGGAGTGGCCGGCTCAAAAAACTCGCGCGAAGCGAAAGGATCATCAGCTACTTTGCTGCACGCCGTGGGGCTCGCGGAAAGGGGGCGCAGTTGTGCCTCATTCGTGCCTTGTTTGCCCACTTGTGAGGGTAGTGTTGAGAGCTCATGGTCGGGAAGGGGAGGACATTCACAAAAAATTTCACGTGCGTCTCCAGTGAACTCTGTGTCCGCTGCCACCACGACGGTTGTTGGACTGTGCGTAGCGCAACCTGGATGAGAGTCAGGCTCACCCGAATGGCCAAGACTTTCCGAACATAACGGACACGTTTCAGAGGGCATTGGGTCCTCGCTTGCAGGACGCAGTCTTACAAATATGTCGCTAGACAAACGTTGTCGAGGGCCTGCTGCGGAACGCGTCTGAACCCTTTGATGTTTACCAGGATACTCGTCAGCTTTAGCTGTCTGTGGTCTCCCCTTCGTTGCTCTTTCCCTCGTAAAGCAATCAGAGTCTGAGGTTCGTTCTGGAACGTCGGGCTCGCCAAGACTCCAGCAGCCGCTTCCGCCTCTTTCGTCCATTGCGGGGCTGCGCTTGGGTGAATTGCCTTGTTCGTTCTCCATCTCCGCAGGACGTGCACGAAGAGCAGGAACGATAGCCGCCTTGTAAGTGTCTAGGCGAGACACAGGGGGCAGAGCAGAGAGGCGGAGGCGAAGAACTGGAGGGAGCGGGGTTGATCCCGGGACTGGTAGTAGTCGAGGGCGAAGCTCCAGGATCTGGCATGCCGCAAAGGCCATCAGCGTCTCGTTGCTACTCGCGATCATACTGGAAGCGAGACGGCCTAGTCCCGGAACAACAGCTGAAAGATTACGAAAGACAGATTGCGGTTCAGCAAGTCTCGTTTGCGAGCTGGCTGCGTCAGCCACAAATTTTGTCGCAGCGGTGGACAGAGGGAAGGAGAGGAGAAAGAAGTCTGCGATATTAGACCACGAAGAAGAAACATCGTAAAACGACGGATTTATCAGTCGATAATTGCATGTGTAGTCTTCACGGTGCTTTCTCTATTCATGCCAGTTCGCGAGCAAAACAAATCGGGTCCGTATTTGATCCATCAGACCCCTATCTCAAGAGCCTGCAGAAGAATGAACTCTGTAATGATCCCTAATTAAACAATTGTGCATCTTTGATAGCGATACACTCCGGTGATAAGTGACAGAACATGTGAGCGGGAGCCTAAGTTATATGTAAGAACCTATGGTCGTTTGCTGGAAATCAGGTGCACGGCGGGGCAGGACAAGACAAGCGAAGGAGCTGACGCGCCTGCCGTTTTGTCTTGTCTTGGAGTATTTCCCTCGACCATTTCCTTTCACCAGCGCCCGTTTTCAGTCGATCCAAGAGGCGGACAATGCTAATTCCTCACTTGGTGTCAAGCATGCCTCAACCTCTCTCTTGGACTTTTCTGTTACGCATAATATTCCGCGTGAAAGGTTTTCTCTCGTGGCCTCTTCCCGTCCGCTCGGAAATCTCCCGCTGACAAGAACACGGCCATCGTCTAGAAGGAATCCAGAAAACAGCCGGCCGACACATATTTGTCGTACTCTGGGTCTCAGTTGTTGCTTCCCTCCTCTCTCCGTTCCGTCCCCCAAACGCCATATTTCTCTCAGGGAAGTAATACCTAGATTTCTTGTTGCTGGTCTGGACCCGCCGGTTGCTGTTTGTTCGCAGTCGGACCCGGGGAAATGTTTGGAATGTGGCCCCTTACAGTTTGAGCCCAGACATGCAAATGCATCTGATGCACGGCATAGTGAAGGAGACAAGCAACAAGTTGGTGCGCAGCACGGGCTCACAGCTCCGAAGGAGCTTGGGTTCGGTGAACCGATCGCCTGTGCACTGTGCGTGTTTTGGTGAGACGGACTGGAAAGGGGTCTGCAAGTACATGACAGTAAATTGGAAGGTCTCCCTCTATGCAAACATGAAGGACTGGAAAGAGTCTGCGAAGACCGCATACACCTGATCTGTGGCTCGTACTCCGGCACGAGTGTCGGAGTATCTGTACGCCTGCGATGTCCGAGGCCTAACTGGCCACATATGTTTAAGCCCCACGCGTAGACATCACCATCTACGGTAAGCGCAAGAGAGTGCCTCCAGCCTGCAGCCACTTCCGAAACGACGACAGAGTCCTTTTCTCCGTAGGAAAAAGCGCGCGAGGGACCATCCTCCATTCGGTCCTTTCCTCGCTGTTCAACGGAAAGTACATTGCCAAGCATATCGGTTGTCTGACTCGGCAGAGACTGTCGGTCCTTAAAGAAACAGGCTGTCCTTTGTTTCTTAATCTCTACAAGTTGAGGAATAGGTTGTGCAGGACAGCGACGCCCTAGTCCCAGCTGTCCACAGTCATTACTTCCCCAACCAAAGCACTGGCCACCCTCCCTTGTGACAGCGAGCACATGACTTTCGTTACACGCAAGGGTTTTTATAGGAATCTGCATCAGTCTCTGAAGAAACCGAGGAACGAGGGAAACCTCCTCTGGAACACGGCCTAGTTGTCCTTGGAATCCCCCTCCCCAGGAATATACTTCTCCCTGTGCCGTGAGAGCAAGAGAGAAAGATTTCCCGACACAGGCTTGAGTTACACAGAAGTCCTGAAGAGTAGGCACAGCAAGGGGGATGTTGCCACCGGACACGCCTCCTCGTCCCACGCAGCCGAAGGCACTGTATCCACTCGAGTAAAGCCGTCCAGATGAGGTGAGGATGAGGAAATGACTAGGTCCTGGACAGGCCCACGTGATTTCTTCCGAGGCAAAAGGAGAGTCTGCGGTGCCACTGGAGAAGATATCTTCGAAGCAGCTGTCCCGTAGGACACCTCGGCGCTTCGACCCACCGTCCCGTCGGCAAAAGACCCGTGGCCACTGAGATGGATAGAATCGATTGATTCTATTTGGCACCGACGAACACGCGTGACAAATCCAGTGGCGTCGATTGTGTGTCTCAGCGTAGTGCACTTCAGTGCCTCGTATCCGATCAAGTGGCCATTTGGACTGGCCTGTGGGATGAGTGGGAACTTCGGGACTCTGACGACAAGGTCCGGCATCACTGCTTCGTAAATCGACTTCATTCTTCGTACACACACCGGAATGCCCTTTGGATCGACCCATATGAGCTGAAGGCCCTGAGCCAGTCGTTTCCAGCTCCTCTAAACACTGCTTCCCGCTACCACTTACCCACTGAGTGGCATGACTATGTTGATGTGACTGACAGTCCCCAGTTCCCGCTGGAGAGCTAAGTGCAACCAGGACTTTATCGTAGCCACCACTGATAAAGGACAGATGCTGACCACTCAACCCGGGGACTTCTCTGAAACTCCCATCCGTTTCCTTCGCCAAGATGAAGACGCTCCCAACGCAACATCTGCTCTGCTGAGATGTAGCCAGTTGGTTGAGCACGAGCTCAGGCTCTTCGTAAGTGTCTGACCTTACAAGAGACGCTGCTGATCGGTTATTAAGCCCTGAGCGGGCAGAAACATGCGCCTCCTCGAAGGCCATTTCACAACTGAGGATTATAGTTCAACGTATTGCTTGCTGGACCGAAGAAACTCTTTTCTGCATATTTCAGAAGTGTTTCTGGGCTAATCGGCTTTATAGTTTTTCGCACGAACGTGGAAACGCACTCACAAGGTTTGAGAAAGAGCACTCAGTCGAACAGCAGTAAGTGACAGTTCTATTCGATGTCCCTGTCCTCACACTCGCATATCTTGAAAAACAGTGGTACATAGAGGTGAAGCCTTCATGGTGTATGTTTGTCGCGCAGCTGGCACCGCGTGCACTGAAGTCATTTTTTGAGGGCACCTCTTTGTCTTGCGTCGACACCAGCATTTGCCTACAGAGAGCAGTTTGCAAGATGGCATTTTGTGTAATCAACGTTTAAAAACCGGAGAAAGGGGAGGAAATGAGAGGATCCCGTGATCCTATGAGGTGGTTTATCAAGTCGCGATACAGCGAGAGCATTGCCGAACTCAAGCGGTGACGCATGATGTTGCCCAGCTTTGATGTGTTTCCTGTGGAGACCTTGGAATCCCATTCACATGTTTCGAGAAGTGCCACGTCATTCGAATCACGACAAAATTTGGGCTGGGTCCAGGAAAAAGAAAGATATTATTTAATTCCGCTAGGCGGAAAGCGTTTGCAGGTGTAACAAAATGCGGTCGTCAACATCAGATGTCGCCAATCCGCTTATAACTGGAAAAAATTACTAGATGCTTAAAAATTGACTGCGTGTAAGGTTTGCATTATCATGTTTACACCCCTATACCTCCTCCGGTTACTGTGCCCCACGGACCTGTAGCCCGCCAAACGCATGGGCAGAATTTTTGGAATGTGCATGCTAGCGCCCTCCCTTCCTGATTGTTCGCAGAAAGGAGGCAGACAATCAGCTCTATATTTGTTATTAGTGTTGGACACACATTTTCAGTCGAAATACGTCAAATGTGTTTCAGTGCTTGATGGGTGTCCCTCGAGTAACACAGCGCCTTCGCATGCTTGCGCAGCTGGCAGGCATGCTAAAAAAAGTGGCATTCCTTTTTCAATGATATCTCGCTCCCTAGGCCTATGACTGAGATGAGAGGAGGTTTGCCTGTGTTGGAGATCGGTTCCACCAGAACTTCAGCTCTTCTTTACGCTATATAGGACTCAACCTAGGGTTTCAGAGAGACACATTCTGGCGGCTTTTATGCCTTGAACTACAGCTTCTTTCCCTCTCCGCTGGAGATGTTTATATACTCATTTAAAACGCACACAGATTTGTGCTAACCTGCCGCCACACTTTTCCTGGTCACGTAGCTGCTGATGCGCCCGTAGGAAACTGACACCGTCCTCTCATGAACACGCGTCGAAATCCCTGGCCATCGGCATCGAGGTCGTAGTGTGCCACTGGACCAACACTGTTTCGGTACACTTGCTATTCCGTTCTAGAAGACTGCAGTGTCTACTCCCCACATGGAACTAGTGAGGTTGCCCGCGTCAGGAAGAAACTTGGTGTTACGCGATTCTCAGGAGGTGGCAGTACTCGTCTTTCAGCACTCGACGTTGTTTCAGGAAGAGTCAGCGGGACCCACGACCCTGAAAAGACCAATCAGTTCGCGGCTATTTTCCTGATGTTTCGGTAGCCGCCTCAGTTGCTTATCCAGCTTGCAGGCAACAGAAAGGCTTTTGACTCCCGGTCGAGTGATACGCGTGAGGTACGCCGGAAACCGTTTTCCATTTTCTGAGCTGCGATAAGGGACACATCAAAACCCTTCAGACAGGTTGTTGTATCGAGATACACACAGTTCTTGCTGACCAACATAATGCTTGTGTAAGGGGAAGCGGGAGCCAGGAAAGAAAAGATCCATCTTCAGTTACAGCGTCTCTGTCCCACTGTACACCAGCGTGTGACTTCTGAACTGTGTGAGCAGAAAAAATCCACGTTAGTCGTTAAAACATTGACGCAGTGGAGCTCTGAAAACAACATCGCAGGTCTCTAAAGCAGCTGCTGCTTCTGATGCTGACACATTCGGTCATGCTTCTGTAAGTGACGTTTCTTCGCCTGGCTGTGTTTTTGTCTCAAGGTTGCCAGTGTGGTGCTAATCGAGTCGGACTTGACATCCATGCGCTCGCAACCGGGAATAGGACCCTATCCTCGCTGTCTGCTCGAAAAGGCATATCGTGGCTTCAAGGGCAAAGGCGTGTCTTGTGGCCTGCTTCTGGTTCGCGTGGCCCTCTGTGTTCTATGATTGGTTGCCTCTAGTCCATTAAGGGGGAGAGGCACCTGTCTCCATCTGCACAAGGATCAATCCTTATTTCTCAGAGCGTTGGCGTGATGGACGTTTTGGTCGCGGAAAACGGGGCACAGGGGAAGCACGCCTTGGTGCCCCTAGTTGCGAGTTCGGTAGCTGCACCTCCTTCGGTGCCCTCCAACGTCGTGACAGACCCACAATTTGCCGCAGAGAGAAAAGCTTTCATGGAAGAAACAACCGAGTTTGTGGAAAAGTACCACATAAACGAGCTGTTCAACGACTTACTAAAGGAACTCATTTTGAACTATCCAGACAATCCCATTGAACACCTCATCGACTACCTGGAACGGCCTCCCAGCCTCCGCGTTGTCATCATCGGACCCCAGGCATGTGTGGTACTCTTGTTTGTGACAGAAAACGAATCGCATGCTCTTAGTGTAGGGGTGAAATAGGGAAGTGCAGTACTAAGTTCAGAGCTGAACCGAGGGAGAGGGGGGAAGCGAAAAAGGAAAGGGAAGCGGTGAGAAGCTGAGAATGTTATTTATTGCCTCTCCTGCGAGACAGGCTTCCGTGCCGTGACCGGATCGCTGCTGACCACACAGAGGTTCATGATATTGCAGAAGAATACTATTTTTGTAGCCGTTAAATGCCGAGATGTTGGCAACGCCTCCTTCAACATCAAAGGAGGGGCTACCACTTTAGAATATGGGTACACATCGGGCAAGAAACAGCAGTTGCTCCTGCATGATGCGCAGACCCTTCATTCAGCCTAACAGCAGTACCGCTTTTTCTTCTTAGAATTGGATGTTGCTTGCTGGGTTGAAGAACTGAAGAAGACAGGGTAAACGTTCAGAATCGGCGGAAGTACTTAACTTGTCTTGTGCGTGTTCTCCCTCAACCAAGCACATCTACATATGGTTAACTTGTACCCTTGGACGGGACAAAGCTTGAGTAAACACATTTTACAACCACCACAATCCGGATTTCGTAATAAGCGGCTTTGAATCGAGGGGTCGACGTCCCCCGATGAACTGCGGATGCCTTAGACGATGACCCTGCAAATCGAATGTTTCGATTCACCGCTGTCCATTGGTCTGTCCGTGCGTTACTGCAGGGTAGCCAGAGGTCGGAACTGTGCGACAAGCTGGCTGACACTCACGGTCTCATTCACGTTCATGCAGGACGGTTGATACGAGCTTATCTAAAAAAGAGCGACAGCGGCCTCCTCAGCCACTGTATTCAGAAGGGAGAACTCGGTAAGTTAGTGAAGCGGCGTCGCATATCATACACGTTGAACACCGCATTTCACGTGTGAATCTGTAAATCAAGTCTGCGCTACGCTACATGAGGCGACTACGGTGTGAAAAAGGGCTTCCGCCGCTTCGGAAAAGCTCTTGACTCCCAGAGGCCGACCGCGAACCAACACGTCTGTCTTGCCACGAAGACAGCAGATAAATTACCTGGCCGACAGCATCCGAAACACTGACACAAACCGCTCCGTTGGTTTCAAACTTCTACTCACTAGGACAGAGCAAGTGGACCTTTGTTTTCCAAGTTTAGCAGACAGAGCTCAATCGCTCCACTCGTTGAACGTTTTGCCAACGCATCTACTGATAAGTTTAGACGTACACGCGTAATTAAGCGTACTGTTCTCAGTACACACCAGCAGATCTGTGGAAAGAAGTTCATCACAACGGCAGTGTACACTATTCGTTTGCGGAGCCTTTTGAGCATCAGTCACTCGCAGGGACGGTTCACCGCTCCGTCGTATGTAATTAGCATGTGGCACATACAGGCGTTTGCCGCTCACGAATTGCTGGCTCCTTTTCTTCTTAGTAAAAGAGATTTCAATTGCCTGCGTTCGCCGCTGTTCAGTGCCTGACTCGATTGCCATTGACGCGGTCCTGCCGATCATCAGAAAAAATGGACGGCGAGGGTGCGTCATCAACGGCTTTCCCCGAACAAGGGTCCAGGCAGTAGCATTGCAGGTGAGGCATTCGATCACGCATGCAAGGAACTTCAATAAAAGAACTGGTGTCACCCTTCTTCGGTCCCTGCTTTTCCGTATACAATGATCTACGTTCCGATTGGAGAATGAGCCAACCATTCAGTGATTGGCAGTAAAACGCACCATCTGTTGTTTTCGAAACACAAGAAAGGATGCAATGAAGAAGGAAAACCAAAGAGGAAGATGCGGGTTAACCGATGCGGCTGTCAGCTGGCGCCGAAGAAATGACTGGTGGTGCGCTCAGGAAGGGTGGTGAGACACGGCTCACATTCGCGTCCTGTGCATCATACTTGGCACCCTGTGGTTTCGTGTCAGGAAAGCAGAATAGTTCCCGATAAGTTTATTATCTTGACAGTTCCCGGGAGAGACCTTCAAGTGTACTTCCAGCTCCTTCCAACCACCGAAGAGCATGAAACCAACGCGGCTAGGAACTCCCTTGTGGATGAGACGTGCCACAACACTCCGCAAGCGTCACGCATGCTTGGATACGAACAGGCAGAGAAACAATGCAGTACTAAGGCCAGAGCTTACGAAAGGTAATGCGTGTAGTTCCCTCGTGTTCGTGCACGCCATGTATTCTTTTTACACACTCTTTCGAACGCCAAAGAAAGGCCAAACACAGTGGAGGTGTTTCTTCGCCGTTAGGGTTTAGAAACCCCTTTTCTGCTGGCGCCAATAGGTGATAAATATGCAGTTTTGTATGATGCAACATTCTGCCGGCGAGTTTCGTGCTGTTCACAACAACGAAACACGCCCCTTGTCGGTCGCCCACCATCCAGGAAAACCTGCTGCGGTTGCTGGTACCCCAGGCATATATCCGGCGTGATGCAGCAGTACGCGTCTGCATACCACACGATTAGCACGTCTGCGACCCTGGACGAAACCCTCCAAAAGATCAGAGTAGGTGGTAAAGCCAACGGTCTATAGACATGTAGTCTCCAAGGCGATTTGAACCTTTTGTTGCGAATTGTATCTGCGCTTGCTTTTTGACGTTGACTGAGATATCCTAAAATTTGTCATATTGCGAAGAATATGTGGCTCTCAATCGCACTGTTCTGTGACGAAACTATTCTTCCTGCTGTACGAACTACGCCCATATCGATGAGGTTTTCCACGACCCGCAGGCACATTGCGGGTTCTCCGAAGACAAGGAACTTCGACGCTATCAACCAAGAGTCTGCGTAAGTATCACCAGCACCAAGATCACGGAAAGGAGCGACGAACCGCATCTCAAACAAAACTGCTAGAACCGTAGGATTGCTCGGGTCCAGACGGAGGCACTGACACCGTGAGTTGGCATTTTCAGTATGACTACAGCTTTTCCACGTGCTCTTCAAGTGAGCCAAGTTGCCATAGCGAAAGAGGTGGTCTCGTTTCAAATGAATCACCAACACTTCTCAACGCTGCTGGGAGAGGCGGGTAAGGGCACACAAGAAGCCTCAGCTATTGCCCGATGCAGACCCCTGACTGTGTTGCAGGCAATCGCACAAAGACACAATGCTCTCTTTGTTACACCTCATTTGCGGCCAGTCGCTGCAAAGGATTTCTGGATGAGCTTTCTTTTCCTGCTGCCTACAAATATAAATCTCAGTGACCTCGTCGTTCCATGGCAAGAGAGTGTGGTATGCTCCCGTCATAATCAGGTTTTGGGACCAGTGGGAAGTGGCAAGTCGACACAAGCTAAACTGTTGGCAGATTGGTACGGCGTCGTGCACGTCGACGCGCAGCAGCTCGTCCGAGAACTGGTAACTATATTTAAACCTTTTCTTCATGGTGTCGCAGCACTTTCCAACTATCATATTCTATCACAGCTTCTTTCGGCCTCCAGGGCCCGGTACATACCAGATATTTTCGAGCCTCAGTTCAAGATCAGGGCCACAGGTACAAAAAATGGCTCCACAGAGTACATATACATGTGCGTATCTACGGAACTACACATGAAACCTATATGTTCCGTCATGCTTGAACCCGCATATGTATATTTGGATAAATCTACTTTTTCGTTTGTCCTCAGACGTGCTGTATCACCCGGCATTCTTATAAGTCACGTGATGAGAGCGCTTGCACCACGATATTGACTCCAGGAACTTTATCACCGCGGACTTTCTGCATGTGACTCCTCAGGCATTGAAGGACGAGAAATTGAGAACTGTACTGCATGAATCCGAAGAAAAGGGAACCCTCTGTAGGTTTTCATCCTGGTATGGAGACTCAGTTTGACAGCCGGTTTAAGGGGATTAGAAGACGTTACGTCGATGCATAGGACTTTCCTCTTGTTGAGGAAAAAAGTATTTTTGTGGTCACCTGGTCTCCTAAAATTCCTTCAGTGTCACCGTAACTCCACACCTCGGATGCCGGAACACCCCTCTGGATGGTCTTGTCTTTTCTGATTTCCTGATAGTGTTTCGAAGCCCAGACTGATTTTTTGTTCCCATAGAAATCCAAGACAGAATTGCCAAGTGCAGCTTACCGCGCCTTCGTGAATGATAGCGAGCGGGCAACACAGTTGTTCGTTTTTGTCCAGGTTTGGCTTTTTCATCCGCTGCAGCAACACTCCACTGGTACAGGAACAGGGAAGCAGCTGACCATTCCCTTCAGTCATGTGAGTTTGTGCAGTGCCACAGGAGTTTGTCCTTCCACCAATCCTGAACCGATTGCGGCAAGCGGATTGCTCTAGTCGAGGCTGGGTTCTCGAAGGTTTCCCTCAAACATGCTCACAGGCTGAATGGCTGCGGAACATGAGGCTGACTCCAACGCAAGTGATCGCCTTGGATATCGATGCTGTGAGTCAGGCGATTACCGGTGATGCTTAAACGATCGCTTGCGTCTACTCAATGTCACGACACTCCCCTCTGCACCCAAAACCCAGCTGTTTCACGTGAATATGCGTTTACCTACCATACTTTTGACATGACCGGTGGAGGAACATGACCTTTAGCTGGGAGCGGTTAGCAATCAGTGCACGCCATTCCTGTTTGCTTCCACACCCACCTCCTAGTTGGACGACTCTGTCAGACAACAATGCAGTTTGTACTCAACAGCGGCTCATTAAGCCAAGGATAACACAGTAGTCCGATCAATGCATGGTTTTTCGACGAGCTCAGGACACGCAACGAGATCGTATGGCAAAGCGACGGCACCACCCAGTGACGGGCCAAGTAAGGCATTCACTTGCGACATTTCATCTAAGCGACACAAACTGAATTGTTGCTGAATACCGGAGCTTTAAGGGATTTTTCTACACCACCTAAGACTGCATACATCCCCACAAACTTTAAACTCTGCCTCTCTGGTTGAGGCGGCTGGAAAAGGGACACATTGCAAGCATCGTTTGCAAACACGTAACGAGTATCTTTGCGAGCGTTTAGCGCGTATATAACCATTCGTGACGTGGACGGATGGATGCTTCAGCCGAACCCCCTCGAACATGCCTACAACGGAGCTGCTGTTACACTCGTTTGTTGCGGGTTTCACTACCTGGTGCATGTAAAAGGCTCCTCAGCGTGGTGAATGGATTCTGGATACACTTGCTTTTACCCCAACTGACTTGGTGCCTGATCATTCCCCACCTTCTTTCCGTCCATTACACCAACAAAGCGAGAAAGAGTCCCTCCTGCACTGTAGGTCAGCACCGCTTCAGCAATGGCTGCCAACACGGAGCAGCCTCAGAGCCCGGATTTGCTCTGTTTAGCCTGTCAAGGAGCGGCGATGTTCGGAAGATGAGTGTTTCCGTCCTTCTGCATTGCCCCTGAGATCATTGTAGATTTATTATGAGACTTCAAGTGAAGCTGAAGTAGCACAGCGCCTTCAGGTCTCCAAATTTGATGGGCCTGATTTCTTGCAAAAGCAGTAGGTTTGAGCCCTGCCAAGGGGCCACACTAGGTTGAGACTCTATAAGAAAGCAAGAGTCATACGGCACCTAACCAGTCTCAACAGTCAGAAACAAAACAAGTGAAAGTTATAGAAGAATGATGGATTGAGTCGGATGGGCTCCATTTGCGTTTGTACCTGGTGATAATGTACGCCCGAGGCTGCATGCTGAGCGCGCTGATCCCCACTCACTATTTATCACGGGGTTTGATAGTAGGCGGGGAATCTGGATGATGGAGGCGATCGATGCCACTTAGACCACGTTTCACCTTGATCTCAAGTTTTCATCAATTCTCTTGTCCCATTCAATATGGCGAAAACTCATCAGGACGAAGAATGAGAATGAGCAGCGACGGGCCCTCATGCGACTATTTCCTGCCATTTCCGTCACGCTGAGGTAGGAACTGTTCAAAGCACAATCAACAGGTGAACCCTGTTGCTGTTCTTGGTTTCAGGAGGGCTTATCGATGGCATCATCGTCGGTACTATATTTTAAGGCGTTCGTGGAGTGGGCATTTTGTTCTCATTCATCTTCTATTTTTTACACCTGCCGCATCTGTGGCGAGGAGCGCTGACCTCGCGTCACCATCCTGGCTTTTCACACCAGGATTTTCAGCTATCCAGAGAGTTCGGTGGTGAGTAGGCACTTCGTGGTCTACTGCGGAAGCAAAAGTGGCACTGAAGAGGCAAAAACACATGTTTACTTGCTCAGGTGGCCCCATCGCTATCGGAGACTTGGAGGATCTTGAACATCATGCCACAGAAGAACACTGTCGTTCGCAAAACGTCTCTGGATTATGAATCAATGTGCTGAATCAACCACCCTAATTACACATATTCGTAGGCGTAACAGTGTCCTGCAAGGGTGTAGATACTATTTATCGAAAAACGCCACGAGTGTGTCAGTCACCACATTACCAGCATAACCTTGAACACGATTCTCGAGCCTCTGTGCTTGCCCAGTTCAGCCTTTAGATGTTGATTCCCTGACAGCGATGGGATGCTCTGTCACTTCTCGCAGCTCAAACGACATCCACTCGACGGATGATGTGTTTCACCGAATTCTCGAGCACATGGAGAAGTAAGAGCGCATGAAAGCACCAACGGCCTCGCCTTACATACCCGCGGCAAGTGCTGCTCGCGTTCCCGTAGAGATGGATTCCCCGGGAAACGTTTCGATTGTGATTGAAAATTAAATATTGGAGAAGTTTAGTATGATGGCAAACCAGCAAAGATAAAGCCAATAGTCCCGCGACTGGCCTCACTGAAACCAATACACCAAGAAACAACGGGCCCGTCCCATGAGGTCATGCGGCGACTGAGTGGCGGCGCTGCTCCGGAACGTTACTCATTAACCCAGTGACGTGCTTTCTTGTCTGTACCCTGCACAGAACTCTCTAAATACTAATGCTTCCGTGCAAGACAAGCGGGGCAAACAGATGACTACGGAATTCACCTGAAGCTCTTCAAACATTTCTTGCAAGGTGTTACAAGTAGTTGCAACAACCTGAGAGATAACAGCAGAGTTTTTTTTACTCGAGTGGCGCTCCCATTCCGTACGTCTTTCGACGATAATCGCTCTGTTGGAGTGTGACACTTTCTGAGTTCTGACGTCTTAGCTGATGCAGGAGAACGTTTAGTGACTCCACATGTCCATTGTGCTGTGTCCCTTGGGGTTATTGATAGAGACGCTTGGATCAGGTGACTACAATATTCCTAGCAGCGAAACAGCATTCGACCGCATTTTTTTGTATGCCTGCTGGTGAGTAAACATTGGCAATTGACGCAAGGAATCAGCCGACGGGTGCGCATTGCAATCACACAACCGGGTCGCTTCTTCACAGTTCTTGGGTCCTCATGTCCCTCGCGCTGCTTCCGAAGTGGCAAGAAAATGTGGGGAGGGCAGCAGCACCAACACGAGGCTCCCGGCTACACGGGAAATATCTACTCACGAACTCAGTTCACCCGCAAATCGCAAGTATCCGCACGATACTTTGACTATTAACACGTCTTTCCCACGCGTAGCAATATAGGAAAAAGTCACGTTACATATTCTTCGGAAAACCGCGCTTATTCCTGTCGTGCGAGGCTTGCATAACCACCTGTTACTAGACCACTGGCCTGCACGCATTCTTACAGTGTCCGACATAACCGTGTTTCCTCTGTCTTCTTCGGGTTTGCTTTGAGCGCTTTCATAACGTTCCCAAAAACGGACACTGCTTGAGCTTGCACCACCATTCCTGCTCTACACTTTCTCGTCGACGAGGTTCCGCTCCCTTTCCAGGTCTTTCCCTGTAACGCATGTCCCTCCGTTTTCAAAAATCAACACCATGTCAGTTCTCTGCTGTCCGTGGCTCGAGTGCTTGCAGCTATTCTACGAAGTGTTGGGAAAAGGTTCTGCTTGATGCCGACATTCACGTCTTGAAAGGAAGAACTTCTCTTCCTACGATTTGTTCTCGCCCTGAGCGCCCCGATCTGATGACACGCCGCCCTTATTCAGCCCCCCGCCTTTCGTGCTTTCCAGGACTGACAGCTCATGCACTCTCTCATCTTCGAGCGTCAACAGCTGTGTATCATAATGTGCTACCATAGCAGTCACTCTCCACAGAAGAAGCCAAACAGTTAGACTTAGAAGAGATAACCACCAATTCCTCTCATGGCGGAGTTTGTACGCCATACACTGCAGACCTGCTTCTCCGCCGGAAAGAGCAGCAGCCGCTGCTTGGGCAGCAGCCGCTGACGCCGCGGCAGTAACTGGATCTTTCCTTGAATCAGGGGGGAATGGATTGCCTGGTTCGGCTGTTCCGCAGTACTGTGCATAGGCCGGTGACGTATATATACGCGTTAGAACCGCCTGCTCTCGAGCGAAGAAGGACACACTAATCAGAAGAATGAGAGATACAAGCCGGAGATTTATGTAGCCTAACGATATCGTCTGCCGGCATATGCGGCTCGTTAGCGAATTGAGAATCCTAACGCCGAGAAGAGATGTGAGAAGAAGAAAACTTCCCACAGGGAGGAATATGACAGTCTGGAGAAATGTGGTGACTTGCATCTTGCTCAGTAATCTAAACTCGAAACACGAAGAAAGTGACTCTGTCTTCGGCAAGGCGACAATGATGAGCAGGGTTCACAAAGCTTAATCCAGATGCCACTCAAACACGTTTCGGAACAATGGCTTTTCGAGGAAGCCAATGCCGACGAAAACAAGTGAAGCAGAACAGCACAGTTTCGTAAAATAAGAGTTCAGAATATCCATGTGAGCATGACCCAACCAAGAACAATCCGCTCAAAATTATGAACACGTTCAGCTGTCGGATTGCCCAGCTATGATTGACGCAGTGCATGCCTGTGACTCACGGGTGAACTGGCTTGACCTGCGAATCACGAGGCTCATGTGCCCACTGTTTGTTCACTGGTAAGTTGTAATTACGATAAGGCGCGCAAAAAACTGGAAGAGAAACATGTTAACAAGACGCGCGAGCGTAGCTAGCCGCACCGATGTGTACGCAAGGTGATTTCCTCCATCCAGGCGCTGGCTCCGTCGCTCTGCTCCATCATCCCAGAAAAAGCCGCCGTCTGTGAAACCAATGCGCTCACTTTTCACAAAACTCAGTGACCTTTTCAGGAGGTGTTGCACAATAATATTAATGGCGAGTAGGAGGGAACCAAACCTATTGGAGGCGAGTACTCGCAGGTTTGGTGAAACGAAGGAACCATGCCCTTCGGCGTAACACAACCGTCACTTCACCGTTGACTCTTCTTTATCCAGCTTAAACCAATCACGAGCGCGACACTAATAGACGTGTGACATTCACTAGAATAGGGGTTTCAATTCCGGCTTAAGAAGCGGTAAGCGTTACGAGGCATGACGTTGCCCCCCCACTCCGCCCCCCCCCCTCTGTGTGCGGGGTGTTGATTCGGACAACTGGCAGATCGAGGCAGTTTCCTGCCAGCATGCACTCACTAAGATTTGTGGACCGTCATAATAACAGGCTCCCTACTTTGGGGAAGTTAAAACATTTCCTCGAACAGCCACAGAAGACGGAGCACATTTTACACATGTGTCTGCATGCGACGCTGGGAGAGAGAGCACACGAGGGCGCTGTCCCGGACCCGGATGACCACATAACGGCTTGGAGTACGCATTGCCTTACAGTGGAGGACACTCTTAGGTTGCCTGCTGGATCCGGTACGGCATACGTGATAACATCCCTTTCTGGCTTCAGAGGTCTTGACGCAGCTCAGAACGTTGGGCGTGCGAAGTAAGCAGGGATGACTGGAAGTGATGGGCACTTGGGCAGGGCCTGCGGACTTCCGCCCAGAGAACCTTCCCCTTCTCCTAGGCGTTCCGCTGTTGCAAGATACACCGACGAGAAACAAGCTACCGCGAACATAAGGGCTGAAAACAGAGGCCGATCATGATACACACGCGAATGCTAAAGAACAGGACGCCCGCAAGATGTTCACGTCTTCGGGCTTTAAATAATAATCCCAGGCCACGCGATTCCGTGGTGTCCTTGAAGAGCGGTGTAGGTCGCGCGAACTCTAGCACACGTACTGCCGCGTGTCGTGATACGCATGCACTGAAAATGTGTTTGTCGAGCAAGCACCAGCCGCGATATCTGCACGACGGCGAAAGCCAGCAGGTCCCAGGAGATATCATTTACGCGCTGCCGACAGATCGAAGTTTTGACGTCGTGGCGCTGCGGATTTCGAATCACTCTGCACTTCTGCAAGTCTTTTCTCTTCTTGGTTGGTAATCCGGGTGACAACTCTCGAAATCGGGCATCTGCACTCCATGACAGAGACACTGTCTCGGCTTCGTGCAACGGGGATAATGCGTCTGTGCCTTGCGTTGTTATTTTATTTTCCGTTACTTCCTTACCCTTTCTTTCCGCAACGTGATTACAGGCGTTTTCCTACCTTTCGGGCCACGCCTGTGGATCCGCCACGTACAGCTTGTGCAAGCATGCCTGTCTTCTCATTTGGGCTGCAGGAATTGCAGATCGAATCCAAAAAAATTACGAGATTTACTTTTGTTGAGCCTCGTTAGGCAGTAGTAATGGATGCAAAGGTTGTCGTCGTCTCGTAGCGGATAGCTAAAGTTTCCTCGTAATATACCTTGAGGCAAGTCCGAGAAGGGAATGAGCCCCGCTACTCCAGTATTTGAGTTTGATGAACAACGTTGGAATTCTGCGTCACCTGCCTGCCTACTTACCCTTCCCCGTGAATTCCTGATCTCTGCAAGGTGAGGATTCTCTGCATGTTGGAGCCTCCGGCAAAAAGGCGATTTCGCCGCTTATAACGAACATGGGATTTCCCGTTTCTGAGACACCCCTGATTCCTATCATCTCTTTATCTCTGACGGTCTTGCAACCGAAGTTTGTGGGATCTGGTGGTGCGAAGTTTCTCACTTCCGGCAAAACCGTCCACGCCGATATCTCCATGCGGCCTCTAAATATTTGTATCTACTCATTCTTCCTTCTGTTTCTTGTCCCTCCATCTGTGGCCGTAACTTCAAATTGTCCCGACCATGCGTCGGCTCTCTTTGGTTCCTCTTCCACTCCTCTTATAAGGCAGTGTTCTTTAGGGAATGGGGAATGGCGTGCAATCCGATTTTCTCGAAAACGTGGAGGCGGAGGCTATGTTGTTTCGAGACCGAACGGGACTTTCTCTCCACAGTTTGAGGATATTGATTGTTGCTCATCGACGTGTTCTGCCGCTGTACAGCCTCCAGTCGAACTCCCAGTTTTCTCTGTGTCACCTTCGCTCCCGTCGCCTGATTCGCCCACTACAGGGAACTCCACATTTTCTCCTTCCTACGTCGGAATCAAAGGAAAAAAACCATGGAGCAGACGACGTCAACATGAGCATCATTTCCACCTTTCCCATTGTTTGCCACCTTCTCTTTTTCGGTTGCTTGCTGCCGTCGAAGCATCACGCGGCGCCACCGCATATGCGTGGGGGAATTATTGGAATATGATCTCTGTACCGAAGAGGCATTCGATGCCCGTATGTCACCCGACTCGGATGTTCGTCTCTTCGTGGATTTCGCCTTGCGTATACGTCCATTCTGCGAGTGCTTCCTTGAGATTCCCGCAGCCGCCTCCTTACTATCGTTTTCCGTGTCCCGCGTCTTCGCGTTTGTTGTCTTCTTCACCGGTGGCGCACCCGCGTCCTCTGTCTCCGTTCCGGTCGCCTTCGTTGTCTTGCGTGTGTTGTTCCCCGTGTTCCCCGCCCCCATCATTTGTCAATTCTTCGTCCTCGGCTGCGTTGTCAGTTTCCACCAAATCCTCTGCTTCATCGGCGGCCTCGTCCTCCTCTTCGGCGCCTTCTCCGCCTGCGTCCTCTTCGTTGGAGCTACTGAAACAGCTTCGAGCCTTGACGAACAGCAGTGTCTCCACATGCAGAGAAGCGCTAACTGCGTCTTCTGGAGATCTCCGTGCCGCTGTCGACTGGCTCCGACAGCGAGGCTCTGCAGCAGGGGCAGCAGCAGCTGCTGCTGCCAGCCTGAGTACCGACCAAGCGAGAGAGGGGATTGTTGCTGTCGCTTCGTGGAGGGCCAAAGTGGTGGCGCGGGAGGCGGACTCTGCGAGTCCAACTGTGTCTCTCGTGGCAGACGACCCTGTTCGTGGGCAGGAGGCTTGCGTGAACAGGGAGACGTTAGGCAATGGTGTGGAACCAGGGGAAGGGGGCCAGGCTGGAGCACGTGAGGACGGATGTGCGAGGGAATCCGCCGAGTGGGAGGGGAAAGTGATGATCAAGCTGAGCTGCAACACCGACTTCGTTGCTCGAAACGACCAGGTGACGTTTTTTGCGAGTCGCGTTGCCCTCATTCTCGCAAATCTTGTGCGTAGAAATACAGTAGAAAACTATCTGTCAACTCGAACTAAGGAGACATCCACGACTGAAGCTGCTGTCTCCTCCGTTGAGCGCTGTGCCGTTCCGCTGTTGCCAGAAGCAGGCCCTGCTCTAGTCGAGCACCTGCTCAATGCCTCCTGGTCTTTTGAGGTTGCTGGCAACTCAGGGGGTGACTTTCCTAACACAGACGCCGTCTGTAGTGAAAACACTAGAACAGAGGGAGCTGAAGGACGTAAGAGGGAACGTCTGGTTCGAGACGAGTTGCATTTTCTGACTTCACTGGTTGGCGAGCGAATTTTAATCGACGATGCTGCAACAGTGGCTGCCAGGATCGGGGAAGGAGCTGTTGGTTCGTACCTACACGACAAGATAGGCGACACTGTCGGGTCTATCGGCGTTCTTGTGGCGCTGGACACAGCGGGAAAGACCGGCGAAAGGCGCCAGGAGGGATCGGAACGACCGTTTCAAGAAGGCCCTCGGGACGGAAATGAGTGCAAGCCGGGCAACAGGTGGATGCAGGGAAGAGCTGAGCGGCTTACTGATATGGCGGAGAAGGTGGCTATGCAGGCTGCGGCAGGGAAACCACTCGCTGTAGTAAGTCCTTCACCACGATTGCTGCATGACGTTGCCTTAGGTCAGTTACTTTTCCGATGCGAGTGACCGTCGCTCGATTCGGAGGCAAGAAAGTCTTTTGAGTGAAACCCGTGATGCCTTTGCAGACTTCCATTTTCGTGGGCAGTAGAAGATTAAGTTACGGAACGCATTAACTCTTTGCGAGGAAGGTTGAAGCATGCACCACCGGATAAGCAACGAGAATTGCTGGAGCAACGTGCTCGTGTTTAGTTTATGTGAGCAACCAGGCTACTGGATGTGTGATACATACACACTGTTTTGGATCTCTATCCCTTCTGTTCTGAAGGACGCAGCTTCTCTTGATCCTGATTTGTACGAACGTGAGGCTCGCGCTTGCCGCGCTCAGGCAGAGGGTAGCGGCAAGCCGCCGGAAGTTACCGAGAAGATGGTGGCAGGCAGGTTGAAAAAGTGGTTCAAAGAAGTTCTCCTCTCTGAACAGGTGAGGACACATACTTGAACTGAGGGAGAAAAACTGTACCTTCGTACTTTTATGCTCTTCCAGAAATTGCTGGCAGATGTACAATGCCATACATGGGAATAAACGTATGTAGCGTACTACATGTGAAACGGATTTCCCTGTCAAAAATCATCGACCTACGCGGCCACTCGATAAGTGCAAGCAGGCCGTTCAGTCTCTGGCGATCGATGCTGTATTTTAAGCGACTGCTCCGTCGATTCCGGTGCGTCGATATACCAACTTGTAAAAGGAACCGTGTCGCACCGATTGTGTCACGTCTTTCAATTGGGTAAATGCGGAGAATGAGTCCTGAAGACTTGATGTAGCCCCAATGTCTCTAGCCATGCTGTGTTTCATAGGAGGGGGCATTTGTCGGCGGAATGTGCTTTATTTCTGGGATGAAGACAAACGGATAACAGAACACTGCGTGAGTCTTTTCGTCAGCGTATTTTCCAGCGTGGTGCTGCTTTGCGGATGACCATTTACATGCAGACTTGGTTACTGGATGACCGAGGCAAGTCTGTGAAGGACGTGCTGGCGGAGTTTGCAAAGCAAGAACGTTTCTCGGCGCCAGTGCGTATCAAGAAGGCTATTCGATTTTTTTTCCAGAGGTAACATCTATGGACTTTTGTTTTCCGTTTGCTAGGCGTTCTTTTTATACATGATGAATGCCTGCCGTCATTCGTGCCATGTTCATCGTCAGTCAGGTAATCCATCCTTTGCTCAATGCTGGATGCGTCCCATCTCCTTTAGCAGTGAGGGCATTTTGGTTACTTCGTCGAGTGATACCCTCTCGCAGACTTCAGGTTTCGGTTGTTGAAAAAAGAGAATCTGCATATTTCTGTGCCTCGACGAGACAAACTGCGTGAAGCCAAGGGCTTTTCAAGTGGGCGCTGTATGGAGCTGCCCGCGGAGCCGACCCGTACGCGATCGTAACAGTTCCGAAATCACATCAGTTTCCACAAGGCTACGAACACCGTGGGGCAACATCACATGTTGCTTGTCGGAAAGGACATTACGGCACCACATGAAAATAACGGGCCGCCAGCTTTTTCGGAAAAGTAACGTGGATGTAGGAGTGGGTATCTTTGTCAAAAGCGTGCTACTTCTTATGCTTTAGCGATGCTGGTGGGAACAAGGGAGTCAGTGGACCGTTCAAGCTGGCAGTGCGATCCGTCCATCCTCAGCAGATCCAAGAAGAAAACTTGTACTGTAGCACAAAGAAGGACAGATTCCGAGGCACCAAGAGAGTCCAGAATATCACAGATAGTTCAACCGGAAATACGCCACGACCAGTGATTTCCAAAATGGGCATTCGTCAGATTTGTGCTTCTGTGCTTTTTCACCGCCTCTGAGTGCCGTCGTCTGTTGCTCCTGTCTCATCGGTTCCTGATGTCTCTCCGATCCGCTTTTTCAAGACTTCCAGCATCTTGACTCTGTGCTTCGATGCTAAGAATCCGCAAGCACTCCATATGCTTTTCATCGAAGGGGCGCCACCACATTTCGGGACAATCCATGCTGTACTTCCTGTCGCTGAGCGCGCCCGTACGCCACGCGATGGTATGAAGGAATGGCGTTCAGCAAATCCGAAAGAAGATGGATTGCTTTTTCTGTTTGTCTTGCTGTTGGTGGCCAAGGCGTCATTAGAGTAGTTCAGGATATCTTGAAACTGATGGAAACCCTTCGCGGCTCGAATCATTTCAGAATGCCCACCAACTACGGAGGCTTGTTCAAGTAGAGAAGGCGGGTTGCGCTCAGCACTGCCTGGGGACCCCTGTCGCACAGTGGTAGAAATACCATCGGGTAGTTCAGACGATTCAGTTTTCACGAAAGCCCATGAAGACAATGAACAGATAGGCGGAGCGCATCTGCTAACTGGTTGGTGATCACAGGTGGAGCACTGGGTTACGTCTGTTGTTCTGACCGTAGCAGCGGCAACACCTTGTTTACATTGCTGTTCCTGACAGTGTAACCTTCCTTCATCAGGACGAACCCGGTGAAATTGAGGGAAGTCGGGAAGAGAAGGAACATGTTGGGAGTTGAAGAAGACTTTTGCATCGCGCAGAGGTAGTGACAGAGATCCACGGGCGGGTTCCGGTGAGGGTAGCCTGCCTGCAAGAAACGAACAGAGAAGCGAGAGACGCGTACGTGCTAGATGCGAAATATAGCACGTTTGAATCGATTGCCAAAGCATAGAGGTTGTGTGAAAGACGACGGCATGCCCGGTTCTCGATGCATTCCACAGTACAATGCCTTCAAACAATACCCATTTGAAACGAAGCGCAGTCGGCCTGCTTACGACATATTACTCATATTATCGAATAGACGCTGGATGCATGATGGGGACAGAAGACTGTAAAAAAAGCTACGGTGAAGTCACACTAGGACAGGCCGTTTGAAAGGCGATGAGACTCCGTGTGTGGAGGCTTTGGTCTTAAAGGACAGGCACTGGGCGCAAGTGAACACAACCGGCAAACCAACAAAATGCGATCGAAAGTATCTTATGTAGCAGTACCACTTCCAATAACGGTTGTAGGTGAATAGCCAGCAATTGTTTGGAGGGAGACTGTATTAGGAAGCACAGCAAGAGCATTTCCTGTTGATTTTGAGGGATTGTGGATATTTGGTGTAGATGCCGATGAAGCTCGTTGTCGAACGGCGTCCAGACGGAGACTCCGTTTTAACGGGCGATTCTCAGGGGAAGGCGCCTACGGCCAAGAAAACAAATGAAGCAGTGCATGACGCGAGACAATGACTTCGAATCAAGAAGGCAGGGAGATGATGGGCAGGCAACAAGGGGGATCACACTAGTACACAATGCAAAACCGGTCAGATCCAGACTCCGAAATACATCGGGGAGAGTTCACCCTTTCCTGCTACGGAACTTCCTTTCAGAATAATCCCCTTTTCGAGCGTCCTTGCGAGCGAAGCAACCGGTACTAGCAAAGATACAAAGTACTCACTTTTTTCCAGTTGCGTAGGCCATCCTTGATTTGAGCGCGATTTCTATATGCCAGTTCAGATCGCCTTCTTTCTATCCAAGCCTCATTTCGCCGTTGAGGACCGTCTGCTATGACCCATGGGAAAAGTATGATCTGTCCCTTCTTTTCTTGTCCTTGTGATGTACGTGGATTGTTTCCACTTTGTCTGCGCCGGCTGCCCCCTTGCTGTTCTTCTGACTCATTCACCTCTTCACCACCTCCGTCGCCGTCTTCATCACCGCACTGGGCCTGTTTTCTCTCATTTCCCAACTCATCTGTATTTCCATCAGCTCTGCCTCTGAGACTAGTGCGGAAACTGTATTCGGACTGTTCTCCTATTCGACAATATCCGTCTCCGTGGTCATCTATCCTCATGTCCTCCACCCTGTGGCCTGCCACCACTGCTGCCATCGTTGTTGGTAAATCTAACATCGCGCTTGCCGTCCATACTGTTTCATCCCAGATTCCGCGGTTGGCCGTTCTTGACAATGCTGCCGAATGGCTTTCTGATTTTGTGCCTGACGCATCTTGTCGCTTGTTTGACGTCATGCCTACAGTATTTTTCCGGCTGTCGGAGACGTCCTGAGAAATGTGGTGCGAGGGCAATCGCCCCTCAGAATCGGTTTTGGGCGAATTGTGCGTTTGTGGAGACAGACTTTTCCGATTTGAGGAAGATGCTGTTGGGTGGCATATGCCACTGAGAACTCCAGTGCTCGTTCCGGCAGCAGGGTTGTTTTCGCTGTTGTGGCTTTGCTCTGCCTTCTTGCTCCGCCTGTCCTGGGAAGTACAGAGGAAAGCCTCTCCCGGTTTTTCTACATTGACACGGGGATCGTTTGGTAGAAGAAGCCCTTCAATAGTTGCACGAATGATGACATGTGTGGACGATGACGCGCAGCAGGAATACTTTTGTTGTCCTGGTACGACAGGAGGATCCTCAGTCATGCCTCGCGTGTCGGCTGCCCTTTTTCCTACGTGAGAGCCTGTACTGCTAACCTCTTCGTCCTCTCTCTTAGATTGTTTTTCTTCTTTTTGAGGGTGAGTTCTCTCCCACTGTTTCCGATGCGATGTGGGTAAACCGTGGTTGCCAGCTGGGTTCGCCGTTTTAGGATTCGTTGGGCGGCAGCCACCGAAGGAGCATTGTTCTTCTTTACGGCGAGGAGTGTGACCCGAGGCCGCCGCTGCTGTAGTTTCCACAGTTTCGACCTCGTTTTGCAGAATGGTTTCTGTATTATGGTAACGATATTTGCCGTCGATGCGGTAGAGCAGCGAGCGCGTTCCGGCGGCCTGCCCATCCTCCCTGCCCAAAACCCCATACCGAAGAAGAGGACTTGTTCTGAAAAAAACGGTCCAAAGTATCAACATAAAAACCACACAGTCTCCTTATTCTCATTTCATCCACCGAGTCCGGTCAGACAATGCTTGAAGGGACTGACAATACTTGACTGGCTTGCATCTGAAGGGTGATTAGATCCGTAATCGATCTTTGGACGTCAGCAGGCCATATCGCCTCTGTACGCGCGGCCACTTCGAGACTTTACCCGAACAACTTCTTGTGAAGAAGAGGCTCCGGGCCGGCCGGGGCTTTTACGGCAGTGGAGGCAGTAGTGGGAACACCTGGGTAAAACATGTAGAAGCGGTTGGCAACTAGACGGGCAAAATAGTGCGTCCAACTTCTTGAGTCTCGTAAGCAGCTGCCTGGAGGCACCTGCCTTTGTGAGAAAACTGTTGATCGCGAATGCACCGCTTTCGCGATGCGTCTGCTAGGAAGTGGCTCAGCAATGTATGTTTGTGAAAAAAGAAAACCGTATGCCGAGGACGCCGACAGCTGTTCCACGAGTGTGTTTGGATGATGTTCATCCCTCTACTCCCTGAAAACGAATTGAGTCGTGCACCAACCTGGACTTGTCCAGTTTCTGCGGGGCTGGGCGAATTTGCAATTTAACGTCGGGAGAGCTGAGACTGAGACGCATCCTTCGTTTCCTGTGTGAGTGGGGCCGTTCGTCTTATTTCTGGTTCCGGTTCCGCACGCTGTTTGAGACTCAGAGTTACGTGATGCGCTGAGCTGACGCACTGCGACTGCCGGTTTCGGACAATTCATCAAATACCGACTTAGCTGCCAGGCGGAGGTCAATGAAAGGGAATGGGAAAGGAAGAACACGTGGCTGAAGCAGTCTTGTGAGCATTGCCAAAATGCGCATAATCTCATACGCACGTGCTGTTGCATATTCGGATTTCCGAGGATATGTGCATATGTAGCTATTTATGTTTATGTATGCCTATGCAGATGTCACTACCTATATGTTTATCTTTGTCTGATGTTTGCACGTGTGTAAGTAGTGTGAAACCACATATACATATATATATATATATGCGTGTATATATATGAAGGGCAGGCTTCCCCTTGATGGGCTTCGCCCTCATAGTGAGTACTGCGAGGACGGAAGCTGTAGGATTTCGAACTGGGATATTGTTATGCAACTCTTCTCGAGAAACGAGTGCTTTCTTGTTTGAAGCGAGGCTGTAGCAGTGGCCAAGAGGCGAATGGCATACAGTCGATGGGGGGCCTTTCAACCTCAGGCAGCAAGATGACCGTGGCTCACCTTTTTGTTGAGTTGTTGGGTCTTCGGAATGCAGTCCAGAGCAGAAAACCTGACAGCAAACATATTTGTTTCACACTCTCTGTGTTCTGTTTTGAAATGTGGTATAGGTATGCCCTTGCAGATCGTCGCTTCACACTGAGTGGAGGGACACCTCGCAAGTCGAGGTCGTTGTTACGTCGGACACCGTTTCACCAAAAAATGTTCAACGCCAACATATTTTGAGTTGTGCAGTTTCATTCGAAAAGTAGACAACACGCGGCAGCGGCTTCGTACCAGACGCCCGCGTGAAACAGTCACTTCGCAGCTGCGAGGCAGTGAGCTTTTCACCCACCTCGCAAGGTAGCAGTTTGTGTCGAAGAGCTGCGCAACTAACGCGTTGATGCGGTCGATCAGCATCCATAGCTGCCACCTGTTCTGAAATATACGCGGGAAACTTCGACGTAAACAAAATTCGATGCCATCTTTGCATGCAAGAATCGCGAGGGGGAGGACCACGGAAACTGCAAAAGCGCCGTCAAAGCATTCCTGCATCATAGGGTGAGAAGGTTCCACAGGACAGCAATCTAGACCGAGACAAAATGCTGGACAAACAATCGCATTGATGCCCATTAATGCAGAGAAGTGTACGCTCTAGTGAATACTGCCTTTCCATAAATTGAATTTGCCCCCTGTGTCAACATTCCTTCGACGGCTATTCGCGTGTTACCACCGGTTGGAAGTTTGTATCCTCTAGGACTCGTTCACGGCCGCACGACTACGCACACAAGCGACGCTGGTGCGAAGGATACACTCAGAACCACAACAAGGGTCTCCTACACTGCGGAAACGTACTTTGATACTGCACAAGATTTGTGTGAAGAGCTGCTGAAGGGTGACTAGGCAAGCAGCCCGTTGGGCCTCTGAGTCTAACTGGATGTTTGCGAAAGTCTGCAGATCGGCGTCGGGTTGTGGAACCTCGATAACTCCTGTGTCTCTTGCTTCAGCACCTATGCCATCCCCTTCAGTTTTTCCTGCGGGTATAAAGGACAGAGAAAATGCGAATGGTCTCGTGCTCACGGCTGCGTCACTTGAGTCTGGGCCAGGCTTGACGAGGAGAGTGACCGTCTTGCGCCAGATAGTGTTTGATGTTTTTGACACTCGAAAGACCCACCGACTTCCGTTCCTGTCTGGCTGTTTTGGGTCACTTCTTCAGGTGCGTAGTGATCACGCCTTCCCGTCCCTGATACGCCAGTGTTTCCGCTCTTTGGGAAAGTACCACACAGAGTGGCAGTCTGTGGATGAGCAGGTGCCGTGCCGTCAACAGGGGCATCTTCACCTTGTACGCGTAAGCGTAGCTCTTGACAGCCTGATCGCTGAGTACGGGACTGCCGGAACAAGAGAAAGACCAAGAAATGAGCGAGCGCACATGTTAGCTTGGCGACAGTCGGAGAGCAGGTGACGTTCTGCAGCTCGGCAGTCAGGACAGGGGTCAGTTCATCTGGGATGAGGTGGTGGAGGGGAAGCTCTTCAGCGATGAGGCTCGTAATTCGAGACATTACACGTTCCGGATCCACCTGAGATCACAGAAAAATCTCAAGAACCATCGTGACGAGGGAGAAATGACACGTATGAGTGGATGTATGAGCGTACGCGACCGCAATGCATCTCTTAATCTACACATCTGTATATGCATATTATTCCCTCTGAGTAACCTGAGTTTCACAGGACTCCACGAAGGACTGATAGATCTTTCTGCTAACATTTCGTGCTCCCTTTATTTTTGTCACAAATTTCGATCTCCTTGTTGAACAACAAAGAGTTCAAGTGCCTGTTATGGCGACACATATGTTGTCACGCGGTAACTGCACTGCTTCGGTTTCACTGATTTTGTCTCCACCACGACTTGAAACCTGAAACAAGCTAATCGGCTTGCCACAAGTCACACGATGTACCGTCACCCGACCAGCAGGACTCTGGAAGCCTCGTTTGCATGTTCCGAGCTGACAGCCAAGGCGAAGTCCTCGTAACTCATCATCCAGTGTGCGACCCTCCAGCCACCCTGTGACGTACGGAAAATCATATTCAGAATTGGATTGATTGGCGAATGAAGCCAGACATGCCTTCCATGCTAAGGCGCTGAGCAGAGCTGGAACACTCAGATAGAAGACCTCCGAGGTAGTAGTGCCGGCTGGATCGGCCTGTGTGTTTTTCCCTGCACGTGTGGTGAGTTCGACTGGATGGGAGATACTGAAACGGGCCGCGAGATATTGCTTTCACTCCGACAACGGGCTGTATTTTACGGTATGTGTTATACAGGGTGGAAGGCTTTCCGGAGGCGGTCCCTTCGCAATCATCCGCACTTTCCTTTCGAGGGTAACCGATCCTGCGGCACCTCAACTGTTTGACCCAGATCGAAGGATGAGAAATACTTCAAACCCAACATGCACTTGATGGGTATTTGATTTGCCACGCATCCGAAGAGCGCTATGGAGGTGTGACACTGCCAGCAACCCTGTTTGGAGCACGATCTCAACTGAACTGGAGCCAGGAGACGAGGGAGCAGCATCCATTACAATCTTTACAGGACTGATGGGCTGTTTATCAGTATTTTGGCTGCCGGCTTTTGGAATGACAGAATCACTTAGACCCGTAATCTCCTACAAGCGGTTGTCTGTGGATGTGACATTGACAAATGAAATAAACTTTTCCAGGGCTTACTAGTGGGCGCCTTCGAAAAGCTGCATGAGGCAAAATATATTTTCGTTGGAGGGCCTTCAGGAGGCCGCTGTGCTCCACGGCAGTCATGGAGGATACGACTGAATCCACAAGCATACACACGGCAACACATCTCACTGAGCAATCTCGCTGGCAGCGGCTTTTTCGACTGAAGATAAAGAAATGAGTTCGGCCGGGGCACCGGTCACCTTCCACGGCTTCTCTGTGTTTCGTTCAGCAATTCAGCAACACTCTTGGTGCGAACTCGAACCGTCGTGATTTCCTGTCACGTTTCCTGTCATCCCACAGATTACGGAAGAAGAAAACAGATTCGTGACACAAAAAGAGGGAAACGCTCTCATGATGCAATAGTAAATCGTTCCAGTCCGAGAAAAAGTTCTGGCAAGTTTGAAGCTCCATTCTCAGCTCCGGTCTGACGCCAGTTTATTGCCGGCGAGTGTACGAAAAGGTTGACAGTGAGATTTTGTGGCAATATGAACCATGTGTCAGTTATCAGGTTCACCTTAAAGAGGAACTTATCTACCCACTTTGCTGATGTACCATAGACGATCATACTGCTCGCAAAACTGTGCCTACGACGTTACAGGCTGATAAAGTGTCTCAAGCATTTGCAAATTCCCTCCAACAGCAGTGTGCTGCACTGCTGAAGATGTGCATCCAGGCAAGCGCTTCTCCGACACTCCTGTATGAGCTTGATCAATTGTTCAGGGCCAGCAGCTCTTGCATCACTTTTGTACACTTCCTACAGCGGTGGATATGGTTTGCCCTGGACCTTGACGGTGCCATTCGGAGAAGAAGCGCGCTTATCTCAGCTGGATCGACGCTTTTGCTAGGACAGATACTCTTCCGCTCCTTGTTATAAAGTGTGTCTTGCCTCACGCGTCGCACACTGGAAGCTCGTGTAATCCGAGAGGTTCTACCGACTACACTCCACCGAAGACTTCCACTTCCAGATCGCTTCCGCGGAAATCTGCCTGCACCATAGGTGGTGATCACATGAGAATGACTGCACGAGATATGTGGACTTAAAGGTCCGTTTTGACTCTTGTTATTGGCATCCCGCCATCAGCATGTCTGGTATTGATCATGTGGCAGAGAGCCTTGCAACATTGCCTTGTTTAAGGCGAGAACGAGTCGTTTTTCCCTCCGTTGTTAATCATTGCTCGATAATCATGAGGCGGAGAAGCTCCATGCGCACGACGCTATCACCCAGGGGGAAAGGGGGTTGCGGGACATCGGGGAGCGATTTTTGGAAATGTTAAGGCAGATATTCTCACCGTGCTACTCTTTGATGAATGACTGCATGCTGGCTTGATAAATTTGCTGCGGTTTCTCTCAAAGGCTATTGCAGTGGAGATCATGTCACCACGGAACTACCAGGGACCCTACAGCAAAATTTTTATGCAACATCTTATCCAGGTCTCTTCTCCCTTCCGAGAAGCTGGGTTCTTTTTTTCGGCCTTTGGCGCGACTCTGAGAAGCACCTCACCATCTTTTGGGTTCTCATCAAAGTGAACCTGACAGGACTCTGCTGGTAACGTCTTTCTTCTGCTGCTTGCAACTCCTGTCGTCAGTCCAGTCATAGGTGCCTTGATGGCGTTGCTGCTCCTAACCACTGCCGCTTTAAACAGTCGAGCGTCCGACGGCCGTGTCCCCGGAGCGCTCGCGAGAGAACCAACTGCAAAGTCTTCACTCTCGTCCTCCTCGGCACTTAAGAAGTCACTCCCCCCAATGCGTTGAAGCAGACGATAAAGCTTCGTAGACTGACTGGCACAGATTGGACGCAGTAGAACAGACACGAGCCGCCTTTACAGCACAGCACAACCTTTCCTTGAGCGCACCCTCCGGCGACAAGTGAAAGTGTTTACTCTGGAGATCCGCTTATCTATCGCCCAGCCTGCAAGGTGCATTATTTGTTGACTCCTGTCGATGGCCTGCCCTTTGGTTTTCACACTCAAGAGGAAGAAACCTCCTGTGAACAAACACTGAAGGATACAAATCTTAAGGTATGCATCCAGATTACAAGTGGCCAAGGCACGCAAAAACTGTCCCTCAAGAGGCACACTGTGAGCGCACTTCATGGTACCGGTATCAGACTTGCGACTTCGCCTATTTTTGGCGCCCCAGACTCCATCGGGGAGCCCGATCTCACACGCCATAGTCGGGGTGCGCTGACACTAGTACACTTCTGGTGCGAACCCCCTGCAGACTAACCTGGGTCTTGGTTTCACGTTCTGCGCTAAGTGATTATCTGCCGAATGATTATCTGCCGAAAAGCCGGACTAGCAGTCCAACGATTTGTGCTACAGAATGGCGCAGACAATGCTTGACTACACGTGAGACGTCACACGGATAAGGACAAACTGGCATGCTAATCACAGAGGCCTTGCTAAGCAGGGAGGATAAGCCGCAGTTGTGAAGAACTCAAACTTTGTAAACGGAAATTGTGCTGGCACGGCAGTCGAATGTTGGAAGTAGTAGTCACCGACGCACAGAAACTCTCTTTCTTTTTGCCTCCGTCGCATGTCTGCAGCTGCGCCCTCTTCGGTTGCCTGATCTGATGGCCGATCCGCTAGGGTGGGCGCTGTAGTATCCTAGTAGACAAATCAAAACATGTTCGATCCTCTTGCCTTATGGAAGAGTCCTCTGGGGTGCACCGCGTTTAAATGGGTCACTTCGAGAAATTTGGAAAGTTAGTGAATGTTACGGGCCCGTCAAATGTCTTACTAGAGTTTCATTGTGAAAATCCTGTTCGACTTTGACGGCCTCGTGAAATTCGGCTCCATGTCGAACAGTAGGAGGGAATATACAGATGGATTCAGCCGCTGAAGGCTTGCTGCAAACATGCAGCAAAATTACTTCATCGATGCACGTTCAAAGAACGTGCAGCGTCAGCAAAACACGGGCGAAGCTGATTCTCGGTGGCGCATGCAGGCGCCAGGACTCCAACAACAATGAATCGGCAACCCGCTTCAGTAGATGGTGACGGTGTCTGGTGCATACACGGTAGGTATAGCTTTTCAGCTGGGATAAAGTAAAGCATTGTGCATCTCACAGTCCGAAAAAAATGTCTCAGTCGAACAGTTTTAACCTCTCCCAACTGTTGATTTGTTGACAAAATATTTACATACATGGCAACTGACATCTTACCTTGTGGCATTCCAAGTCGATGTGATATCGCATTGCCAAAGCTGCAGATTCTTTTCCAGCAAATGTTTGTTTCTTCTGGGAGAGAACAGAGAAAATAGACACATTGGAAGACATGGTTCGAACCATCAAAACGCACTGTGGCTTACCCAGGAGAACGCCAATCCCAGGGTTTTGCGTGTATACTTCTAGAAACCTGACTTAGTAAATCTTCATTCGCAAGTTGTTTAAAAGCGAAGAAGCCACCATGATATACATACTTTGTTGGAGCCGTGTTAATCTGTAGCAAGTATTGCTCGAAGAAGTCATCCGTGACAGCGCACAGGAGCATCTCCTTGGAAATTGTCTTCGGGTCGAGCTGAGGATAATGAATCACAGGGTCGCATGCTGCATCTCAATTCAGCTCAGGAGTGATAAGAGAATGCGAAACTCGGAATGGTGCTAAGACGCGTGGCATCTCCTTGGGTAGACGAGAAACTGTCGGCGAAAGAATGCGGGTTTCAGAACAGTTTCGGCGAGTTGCCTCGACGGACGGGAGAATGGGGAAGTATAGATATCGATAGTTGCATCAAGATGGACCTCTGCGTTTTGTTGCTGGCGTCGGATAGGGGTTTATCGGCCCTGTGGTTTTCTGCGCCGATCCGCCCCGTGGCATTGAGGACGACTGTCTCACTACAAACCTTGCCGTAGTTTCGTTGCCGTCGATGCCAACTCCACGGTATCTTTCTCATGCACTGCCAGAGCTTAGGGTTTACAACTGCTGAACGTGGGCATGAAAGCCAAGTGAAATGACACTAAGGTCGACGAAGGTCAAGGGCAACTTCAGCTTCTGTCAACAAATAACGACCACCTAGTAAAAATGGTCATCAACTGTTGCGGTTGCGGCCATGGTCTAGTGGCACCATGTGGACAGAAACGTTGTGGGACCCCCGTTTTCTCGCGACCTTGTTGTCCAATAGAATTAGGAAGACGACTCTTTTCTTTTCATCGTCGGAACCGTTTCTGTGTGTTGGCGAGGCTTGCGTCAGCGGTAGCAGATTTCACGGACTGCGCATTCGACTAGAACTTTTGGCAGCAGCTTGACTACCTCTGGCTGCCTATCTGGAAGTTCGACATCTGTAGAGGCGCGGTTTCTGTTTTGAATCTACGAGAGCCATGTGGAGCATGCGAATTCTGTGTCGTTTTCAACTCAAGCGGTCTTCCGCAACAGCAGGCCGAGGCGGTCGACTGATCGTGCAAACGGTGGTACGCAGCGAACTACGCCTCGCACTCAGGGATTCTTGAGGTAGGATTTTTGGAGAAGTCAAGCAAGGGTGTCCGGCAAAATGGTGCCGAGCGTTCTTTGGGCGTGACAATGACAGAACGTGCATGCGGTCACCTGGCACCTCTCCTGAAGTTCACGTCAAAGTCTGTGTATATCGGTTCATCATTCTGATGACAAACAGCGACTGTGTCACATGTCTTCACTGGTGAGCAGTGACCGTTTCGTCGTCATATCTTGGGTGGACCATTTATCGCCCATTACTTCGTCTCTTACTTCTTCCCCGCACCGCAGCGGGATAACTATGGGCTCCAGCTTGTCTTGCATCTTCCCCATCGTTTGTAACTCTTTTTCTGTTGAAGTCCCCCTCATGTTGCTCGGCTCGCGTCGCACACCGTTGGTGGGAGGACAAAAATACGCCGTCACCTGCTGCGACATCCGTAGGGCTAGGTCACAACTCAGACAGAGGATGCGTTTTGTCCTCCGTGTTGACACCCAGTGGCATCTACGAGCATTGCTGCATTGCTCTAGTTCACTCACTTCAAAATCAAAACATGCGATAATTCACGAAAGCAGCACGCAGTCGGTTGCTCTGGAATACACCCGCGTGCAATCCCGGTGGCGTCGATTAGTGGCGACAGGCCCCGCCATGCATGCAGCCAAATAAGTAAAAGTGAGAACGAGCGCTCAAGCGGAAATAAAGGCAGTTTTTGCACTTGTGACTGCATTTCTGTGATTGCAGAGAAGATGAAAGGCGAGTGGAATTCAGGTGATAAACTCTTTGCAGATTAGAAATCACATGTCAGCGAGGTATGTATCAGAATCACGACATTGTCATGGTATGCGTCGAGGTTGACTGCCCGTCTCAACAATAGGGTAACATAAGAGCATGCCACCAGCGCTCCTGGCAGTGGCTACAACAGAAATGGAAACATATTCCCATTCGTCCGAAACTAAGCAGCTGCCAGTTTTATCTGTAAACGGTCGCAACAGGAGTCTGTCAAAAGGATGACTGCTGGAAGGTGGACGCCATCGTCGAGAAGAGCGAAGAGGCTGTTCCTGCGTTGCTTGCTGGACAGCACTGTAGAACACAACAGGGGGTCGGGCATTTTGATCAACTTCGCATGTCCGGAAGTTGGCGAGGGAAAGCTCCTCGTCAAATCGCTGCATGAAAGCTTTCGTCGGCTCCACCTAACTTCTATGAAAATGTGTGAATGGTACAACTAGCATCCACGATTGTCCATTGCAACTTCTCTGGCTGCAGACTGACAATTGCTATTGCTATACTCTTGCGCGAGTCAGGCGAAGGTGAGCCACTGGTGATGGTGGTTCGATTTTGTTGCTGTCTCCTTGGTGCGGATGGCACTAGGGCTCTATGCACGTGCCTCACATTGTTGCCAGAGGGACACTCCTTCAGACAATGTCGAGAGCCCTCTTAGCGAAGTCAATTCCGAAGACGGCTAACCTGCACGACAGCAGGTCGTTCATTGAGAAGCTGCTGCCGTTTGTCATGACGTCTCTCGCAAGAAAGAACGGCGCCGTATAGCGTGGGGATGCTTCGCTCATTGCTGCTGATGCAGCAGACCGTCTAATTCTCGTGTTTGTTTCCACCCCTTTGCAAAGGGGAGTGGTCGACTTTAAGGAGAAAACCTCAACTAGCACAGCAGGAAAAGCGTCTGGCACAGCGCTTAACTCGCCCTAAGCGTGGTCGCTACAGTAGCGTGAAGCTCGTCTGGCTACTTCTGGATGCCCGTAGAATTACGCCCTATCTGCGTGGTTGGAAGCATAATGGACGATCAAAATAAACCTAGCTTTCCATCCTGGCATAGCAAATCTCACGACTACGTAAGGACCAGTAGCGTAGTAACATCGGCACAGAAAACCGAAGGAAGTGCTCAACCATTTGACGTGTGATACATGTATCCGTTTTTCTTTAGATGGAGGAAGGATTTTGCTCAAGAAGTGGATTTAAGCAGGACCTGGTAGTGGCACGGGACGCACTAATTTAGACAAAGGTCTCCATCATGAGCTGAAACCGTGGCAATCAGAAAAATACCCATCGTATGTACACGGGTATGGGCGTCAAAGCTGTGGCTATGAGTCAAGAATCGAAAACCTGTTGAAGCATCAGCCCCACATAGCGGCACATACACGAAAAGGTGGCGTTAACATGGTTAAACATTGACCGTCTGAAAGTAGATTAAGGAATCTTTCCTCAAGCGTGGGAATACTTCCCTTTGTATGCGTGGTATTGGGCCTGCAAGAAAACAACAGCAGACACCGTGTGCACATATGCAACAATCAAGCACAGCGGCGATTCAGGGGAGCCCAGACTCGCTTGGCTGCAAGGTACCATTTAGCTGCCTCCACAGACGGCCTGCCATCGCAGATGCGTTTCACAGGACAGGGAACATTAATGCAATCGCTGCCTCAGTTGTTGCTGTAGCACAACGCATTACTCGTATCGCAGGAGAGTTCAGAATGTCTTCCGTCGTCGGTCGTTTCTTCGGGTCCTTAGCTAACATAGACTCGCAGATTGTCCTCAAGTCAAGTGAGTATCGTGTGGGAAGTTTAGGGGCCTACATAAGACACAAAACATCCAACGAAGTACGAGGTGACTGCGCTGGAAGTTGGTGAATCAACGTCGCCACTTACGTACACACGATGGGACGGCAGCCGGAGGCTCCGTTGATCTTGGTTGGAGCACTCACCGGCCGCCGTTTACCTGATTACTCAGAAAATACTGAAAAAAATCTTGATTTCGTTCAGTGATTTGGGAGATTTGTCGGAGACACTGCAGCACCGTCCGACTGAGTAATACGTGAGCTGTCTCTCAAACAAACTCTATGCGTTCCTGTCGAGCGTTGGGGTAGCAACCGCCTCTCAGTTTCCAACTCAAGTTGCAAACATGGCCAGGTCGACTGCAGAGAGGTTGGTGGCCTGGCCTGACACGACTCTGGGTCTAAACCTTATACTAGAACTCACAGGAGCATGGCATATATTTCTATTCAGCTCCGGGAACGTTATTCCCCTGAACGGTAGTTCAAATGTGGCGGCCTCCACCATAATGCAACCAAGAGCCCAAATGTCCGCTGGCGTCTGGTACGGCTTGCCCTGAGAAAAGCAGTAGCAGGCACTGTCTTGATGCAATACGGCGTTCAAATGGTTAGACTGCTACGCAACACTTGCGTTCTCAATGTGCTGAGAAGGGCTGGAGAGCTAAGTCCCTCCTGGGGCCGAAACGTGTTATTAAAAATGTGCCTGTTTATGTACATACATACGCACGCATGAATTCACAGTTGCAAAGCACGGCGGAATTGCCAGTGGTGGTACCACTTCTGAGGGAAAGCACCTGGCAGAGTTCGGGGGCCATGAAGGCGGGAGTGCCGCATTGCGTCTTCGCTTGTTGGAGTGTGAACTCGAGAATTTTTGATAGCCCTAGGTCACCGACTCGAATGTAGTTGTCCTGATCCAGGAAGACGTTTGCGGGCTTGAGATCTGCAAACCCAACACGGTGATGTTTAGAAAACAACGGAGGGAAAAACCGCCTCATGAGCGACTGTCAAAAGCGTGCTTGTGAAGCGCGAACACAGATACACTGGACATTCCATCGCGCTACAAAAACAGTAACATGCCCACCCAACCTCATCCGGGTCACTTCGCCTATTTCCCCGACCTAAACAGTGCCCACAGATGATGGGGCACGGAGTGAAATGTGCCCAAGCTTTCGATTGCTTAGCCGTTTTACTATGTAGTAATTCCAAAGGCTATGGAACAGGAGTGGAAAACAATAAAAAGTTCCGATGGTACAGGAAAAAAACAATAACTCCGATGCCTAGTTAGTTGTCACACAGCGGTGTACAACAATACACCTGATATTCGAAAAACTGCCATTTCATTTGCCCTGCTTCCAAGAGTTCCTTAACGACGTTAAAACTACTATAGTCGGGATCCGTGTGTTTCTTGCGAGGCGCCTTGCAGAAGTTGCATGCCCGGAAACCTTACCACGATGGAGAATTTTGTGCTTGTGCATGAAATGTAGAGACAGAGTTAGCTGCAAAAGCCACGTCCGGAGGGTTGTTTCACTGAACGGTTTCCCCTGCCGTTTTCGGTCTTTTATGAGCTTCCCGAGGTCTCCCCCTAGAGGTCGAACACACAAGAATGATAAACTCACTGTCAACAACAAGCATGCGGGCTCTGATTCACTTTCGGTCATTTTGTTTGCCATCCTCATGTTTAGTGAAACACTTGCCTGTAGATATACATATACATCCACATAGGACTGGCTGTTTCTCGACATATGTTGCCCGAAAGGGAAGTTTACGTACGTAACTGAGAACAGTAATTGCTCGGTATCAAACACATCGTGGGATCAGATTTATTCAAGGACTAATAAGCAGAGAATTTAACTGGAGTAAAGCTTATTCTGCAGTCCCCGCTAGAGCAGTCACTGGATAGAAGTCTAAATAAAACCTCCAGAAGAGTCAGCTATCACTCATTGTCGCTGTGGCATTTGTGATGCACACGCAAGAAGTACCTCTACTACTTGCCATTTTGCCTTGCTTTCATTCACGCTAGCAGGTGATTGCACCATTGCCTTCAGAAGGTATGTTCAGCCCGTTTGAGAATCAGTCGGTTCACCTGCGCAATATTCCATGACGATGCAGAGGTGAGGAACGCGTAGGTACGTGGATGCGAATGCACCTTTGTACGATACAGTGAATGGTGAATCCACGAGCTTCGTCAAAACCTGGAAACTCAGATGGGGTCAAAATATGCTGCTGGCTGAGATGAAAAACGGGGCAGCTGCAGTTGAAGGGAAAGGAAAAAGTTCCCTTGCATCCGGTGCTTCAGAAAAGCAGGTTCTTGGTATTCCCAGAAAACACCGGGGGAGCTGCAGCAGTTGATATCACGTGAAATACAATTTTTGTCTACAGTAATGTTGGCCATCCTACGGTTCTACCATCTTACCTGAACCTCATTTTTGGCTTCCTCAACTTCTTCGGGAGTCATTCGGGTTGTATTGATCAACTTCATAATCTGCCTAAAACAGGAACCACAGGTATATGGACGTGTCAGTGATGTCTCTATGCAGCAACCTTCGTCCAATACTGCAGCTTTCCCCGTCTTGGCGATCGCGCCTCGACGCTCTGTGTCTTCCTCGACCATGAATCGGGGTCAATCCTGGATATGATTTTGTACGTAGAGCTCACCTGTGGCCATTTTTGTCCTTGACGAGGACAGCCTTCCCAAAGGAACCGCTGCCGACAACCCTCTCGATCTCATAATCTCCAATCTTTTGTTGAGCTGCCATTGTAACCTCGGTGCCAAGCAAAACTGAGTGTCTGATCAGAAGAATGTGACCTACAAAACCCTCTGTGACAAGACACGCACAACTTATCGCTGATGCATGACCTCCCAAAGCTCCACAGCTTGCAGCATGAAAACCTGCTACTTCAAGCTGACTGTGCACCACAAACATCTCATCTCCACACTTATGTTTCAGGGTGTGAAAGGGACACTTCTGCACCATAGAACTGCGAGTCCGCGACTGGAATCTAGCGAGGGATATTTCCTTGGCTGTTGACGTTTCCCCCGAAAGCAGGGTCTAAGTCTTTTTCATCTCATCCATCTTCCCGTAGGCGGAAATCGGAAAACGTATAGTTTCTTCAAATGAGCAGCAGGGCTCTAGTTTGTCACCACACCGATATTGCTTCCCCCCGACCAACAAGGCACTTACCAGCTACGATGTATTTGTTGAGCCTGTTGAAACATTTGGGGGACTAATGCGTGCAACGTTGTTGTGCCTACCAAGAGGGAAAACGGTCGTGTTTGCATTGCGGAAGTAGCGCTCTTTCCTGTCCTCAATGAATAGCAACCCATGCCACTCGTCAAAGCAAGGTAAGCTGACAATGCTCTTCAGACTTTTGGCCCCCGCTCCATGAGGGTGAGCGGGGGATGGCGCGCCTCCCTCAAAAGCAGCCATGGCCGTGTCCCCATTGCGAGCAGCATGAAATTCATTTTCACTACTGCACTCTTAGTGGCATAGTACTTTACGCTGCGCTATTTTATAAATGCACAGACGGCTGCATTAGTCAACCACTTCACAAGGTCCCTAATTCAGGATAACTGCCTGTACTCCTCACATAATTTGGTTGCTTCCCTAACAGTTTCCCAGCTCAGCTCTGCTACGATGCCAGTACACCAGATATCCCAGAGTACATCAGACCGCCTCTTTCTTGCAAGCGAGGGCACACGAGGAAAGCCATACACCTGCGCCTCATAAAGCCGCACGTACATCATGTTTCGGGCTCGTCCGCTGGCGATGCCATTCCCTGGACCCAACGTAAGCCAATTGCCAAATCTGGAGCATAGAAAAGATAAGGCCAACAAGCCAAGTTGTAACAAGAGTCTCCAGCGTCAACAGTCTCTTTGAATTCAATCAGTCTTCCGAAGCTGCTGAGATCCATGCTTCTCATGCTAAATCAGGTCGTCGTGTAGGCAGATAAGAACTGCCCTGGGGAATGGTAATTCGCCGCTGGGGAAGACAACGGAATAACAGTGTCGCATCTACTCCTCCTGCAGGGGTGCGCGATTGCTGTCAAATTACTGCTTCCCATGGTAAATGCCACCCTTCCATCGCACGGCTGAAAGCCGGACTTTTTTGTCGCCACCTTCTGCATCTTGCACTTGCAGACTGAGTCTGCAAGATTACGAATTTGCCAAGGCCAACAACGTTTATCCAAGGAAAATAAAGACTTCGAGAGGGAGAAGTTACTACTATCGTTGACGGACAAGTGATATTTTACTTGCTGGCGTGTGTCTTCACTTCACATTCGTGTGCAGATGTTCATACGTTTGCGTATGTGCATAAATATGTACGCAAGTACACGCAGCAATACGGGCGCGATAAAATCGACCGCGCAAAGCTAGTCCCCCATATCATATTTTGTCTTCGTAACACAAGACATTACGGATAAACCCACACGGTATCCACTGAATTTCTAGGTGCTGATCACGTCGCAAGTCCTTGAGTAGCAACGTGTTCGGGTTTGCCACTTCACCCATCCAGGTAATGACGCGTCGCTCTGCACAGATCTTCTGGTGAAGAGAAAACACAAGAGTTACATTCTTCAGTGGTACAAAGATCGTCTGTTCGACCTAAACGGGTGCAGCCGACCAGCTGAAACGGCTTGGTATTCAGACATAGCTTTTCTGTAACAGCGTGGAGACAAGGTCTCGTCTCCCACATTGAGCACCTGAATCCAGATACTACCGGAAAAAGGATGAATGCCTACGCAATTGTGCTGACAAGGGTGGACCCCCTCTGAACAGCACATGCTTCATACCTAAAACGACTAGCGTTCTAGTGATCATGGTATTTCTTCGAAGCCAGAAATATTGTTGTCAGTCCCACGGTAACGCGAGAACTGAGAGGGTGACCTGATGCAGTAAAACGATTTTCCGTTCCACGATCTGCGTAGGACATGCTAGCCGGCTCTGCACAACTATACCGTGACGAGGCTGTCCCCCACACAAGAGAAGTATCTTGCGTAAACGATTTCTGCAGACGCGAGTCCCTTTCACCGGGTGCCGAAGTACGCGGAACTACCAGTAGTGGTTGAGGGCTTCCACAAGCTATGCAGGCAATAAAAAAAACGAGGTTTCTGGCTTGATGCAAAATTATCCATGCGTCGTCCCACACCCGTCTTAAACAATTCTTTATCTGTGGTTTTCCGGAGTGTCAAAAAACTAGTGCAGCCGAAAATGTCCTTGTGTAGCCAGTGCTCGCTAGGCATGGAAACCCTTGACTTCCATCATAAAGCATGGTTGTACACAACGTTTTAACGGTTCCACTCTGCGACAGGACTCACGACTGCCGACCGAATACCAGAGGCCCACGTGAGTGAACAAGTTGTCTCCATGTGCAATGTGCGACGAAGTCATAACGACTTCAGCGCGCAACAAAATGGTTTTTGCTGTGACAGTGGTTCTAGCCTTCTGCCACCCTTGAACGGGCACACCCGATATCCACGTCCCACAAACAGATTGCCACAATTGAGATTTGTTTTTTTTCACGCCTATTGATAATAACGGTTCCCAAGGTGCAGTTAGCGGCGACAACAGCGATTAATTATTAGCATGACGAGGATGCGAAATAGATCTCTGCCTTTCCCATCGATCTTAGTAGCTCGTTGCACTTCAAAAAGTGTTGACAGCCTGTAAAGCAAGCGTCACAAGGAAAAAACTGAAACGATAGACCAACGTCGCAAGAAGAAACTGTTAATCCTTGCAGGCACGCTGATACCAGTGATTGTAGTCACGTAGAAGAAAGACTAGATAACGGAGAGATTGAAGGGCAGGCAGGGAATGATATGAGACGTTCTATCAGGCCGACTGCGGAAACCAAAGACAAAGCCACGAGTCGGATCAGCATGTGTCTACCATAATGATACCTACCCTGGAAGAATCGAACAGACAGCGGCGACGGATGCCCGGCTTCCAGGATACGGTGACGACAGCGACTGACGCCTGCTGACTTCTTCTGCGCTGGCTTGCCTAAAAGTTCACACACGAAGAACCCCATTTGGAAGACAAAACCACGTCAGCACCAAAATTCCTGCCACATGGACGGGTGCTATGAAGAACGAACATAGCACCATATTTCGGCCTCTGCAACACTGCACTCGAGTGAGGTAACTTAGAAACCAGTAACACAAGTGTGTCACTTCGCGTTTCAGTTGGGATGCCCAGGCAGGCTGCTGCCAAGAAACCGAAACGAAGACACACAGTTTCGTTGTTATACGGTTGGAGCTCTTCCAAGGAAGAATGCATTGAATGGTCTCGATACGTTTCGAAGAGATACGCCTTCGGGATGAAATTGTGCCAAACTGGGGAGAACCGCGGAGCGTTGCCTCATACACATATTTCGGGGCTCTCTGCCGTGCGCGAGTCTTCCTCACATGCCGCAGATGGGGACGAAGTAGACAGAACTCACCCCACAGAAGGAACACAACGCCCTCGCATTGCGTATTGATTACATTAATGACCTTTGTAGTGAATCGCTCCCAGCCCTGCAGACGCCAAAGGTCACAGTGAGATGAGCGCACATCAAGGCTTCTTCTGTGGCAGCAAACTGAAGGTCTTCTTTCCCGCTCACTTGGTAACTCATCCCAGCCTCTAGGGAAGATGGAAGCCTACTCAGTTTCACCGATCAAAATTCTTGTGCAGCTCCGGCGCTAGGAGAACGCCATTCCGTACGTTACTGGGGAATGCAAACGCGGGAGGACGCATTGCCTGACGCGTCACAATCATACTGATGTCAGTTCTATTTGTCATCTTTTCGCAAGCAACATATCAATCTGGATTTCATCTCTGAATTCGCGGGAGGGGTATACCGAAATGAAAGGAAGGAAATGAGGCATACCGCATCCCGATGAGACATTGGGGTACTCTCTCGAACGGTGAGGAGAGAATTAAGAAGGAAGACGCCCTGTGAAGCCCAAGATGTCAGATCGCCGTGGACAAAGGAAGATATTCGATTAGTATGCTGATCCACCAACTTCGACCCAGGGTAGTTGCGAGCTGAACGTGCGTACACAGAAAAAAGTAAAAGGAGGAAGCTTACCCTAAAAAAAGAGCTCGGGCCAAATCGATGTGCACCGGAGAAAGAGAATCATAAGTAAGGCAAGATGTGAGCGACGATCAGCAGAAGGGTGGACGCAGTTGTTTGAGGGTGCTATGAAGCGATGGATATCGTACCGATTTCCTTGAAGATATTCTGCAGACTCGGAGGTAAAGGAATTCCGCGCGGGACGGAGAACGCTAGTCCCTGAAAACCAGGACGGACAGACGAATTTTTCCCCAGTTCCACTGTCAATTATAATCAATTTCCTGTATCCGCCACGCTTTCTGCAATCGTAAAAATGATGGGGCGACGAGGTGACACAGTCTACAGAAAGACGGCACACAAAAAAGACTGTTTATCAGTACATTTCCGCATTAACTGCAGGTTACAGTGCAGCACAGGTTAGGAAAAACTATCAGGATTTGGTCGTCTACTCCACTTTTCCGCAAGCATGGTCTGCGCTAGCAGTGACAGGTGTGGAAGCAAAACATAGTTCTGGTGGTACCACAACTGCTGTCTCTGTTTCTACACGGATTTCCCTCGCTGCTTCCCGCCACACACCATGGCCTGTCCCGGTTGATGATATGGATCCTGTCCAACGACGACGACTTTTACGGCGTTTAGTCTGAGGACGGAAGAACCAGACATGCACACAAATTTTCTTTTTCGGAAGTGCGCCGATGCCTAAAGAGAAGAGGAACGCCCACAGACAAAGTAACATCCACGAACACCACCGGCAATTTTTTCCCAAGCCTTGCTGCGGAGACAGGAGCATACGGTATGTATCGCTGAAAATTGGTGTCACGTGGAAACGACTGAAGCACCAACATGTTATTCACTTGCAATTCAAGAAATTGCCTGCCCGCGCTTTCAAAGACGTGTTGTCTCTCAATACCCGACGTCCTACGGGGTTTGTTTGAAGGCGTTGAAAACCAGACGTGACGGAGGATACACTCGATATTTTTGACGCTCTTGGCGGATAAATTGCATGCAATCACGGAAGTACGGTAGCCGCAATTCCTCCTTCAAAGCATCAAACCTAAAAAGACAGAGGGAGAAGAGAGTTGGTGCCGCTGTATCAAGGTGTGAAACTCCAAGCTTGTTGAGTTGTCCAGAGCAGAGGCATCAGAAAGATAACATCGGATGCAGACTACAGAAAAGGCAGTCGTGAATTGCCAATGAGGCCAACCCGTTTGAAAATAAACAGCCCACGAGGTTACCGTAGGCAACTGCACACGAAATGCTTGCGCCTTTTACAGTTTCTCTCTCAAGAACCTTCGAAAAGGGGTGTGGCTCTCACAAC
>NC_031477.1:5046182-5048073 GCF_000006565.2 Toxoplasma gondii ME49
AGATGACTGATCAGTGCACGATATAACAGACATTTGACTACGTGAGGTTATGAATTTGTTTTACCTCTACGCGAGAAAAACAAAATCAAATCTCACCGCTTGTTTTCCCATCGCTGGCTTGTTGTTTTTCGGCAAGCCAATTGGGGAGACCCCGTAAACGTGCTAAACCTTTGATTGGTTATGGCAGCGGGGTCAAGGAACGGGCATTGTCTCCGTCGGTAAATCAAGGTGTTGTATGGTTATGACCTTCAAAAAAGTTGAAGAAGATCTCTTGTTCTCCTTCGGGGGTTTTGAGAGATTTGGAAGTTGTTTAAGTGTGCGACTGTTTGAAAACGCAACAAATTTTTGTTGTTTTTTTAAAGAGCGCACAAGGTTCGGGATTCGTCCACTTCGAAGTATCACGAAGAGCTTTTCAATTTGTTTATAAATAAACAGATTGAAATGCTGTTAAGTGCATACTGTAATAAGAGGTGGATGGGTTGATACCCCGAATGTGTCCAAGGTGGACAAGCTTTGTTGATTTGTAGCATCAACGACCATGATTCCTGATGAATCGATTCAGGATGAAGGCGTTGTTGTTTCAAATAGCTCAAGAGTATCATCAGAAACTGGTGTTGCTGTTAAGGCTCACCAGGCGACCAAAAAACGTCGCGTTTTGATGTAGAACCTTGAGTGAGGCAGGCTTACACTTCTGTTTATGCCATAAAACACGAAAGAGGCCGGAAAATAGACGGTTGATTGAGTGTTTTTTTGGTGTTTTCGAGGTGGTCTGTCTCAGGAACATATTAACCTGGTTGATCCTGCCAGTAGTCATATGCTTGTCTTAAAGATTAAGCCATGCATGTCTAAGTATAAGCTTTTATACGGCTAAACTGCGAATGGCTCATTAAAACAGTTATAGTTTATTTGATGGTCTTTACTACATGGATAACCGTGGTAATTCTATGGCTAATACATGCGCACATGCCTCTTCCCCTGGAAGGGCAGTGTTTATTAGATACAGAACCAACCCACCTTCCGGTGGTCCTCAGGTGATTCATAGTAACCGAACGGATCGCGTTGACTTCGGTCTGCGACGGATCATTCAAGTTTCTGACCTATCAGCTTTCGACGGTACTGTATTGGACTACCGTGGCAGTGACGGGTAACGGGGAATTAGGGTTCGATTCCGGAGAGGGAGCCTGAGAAACGGCTACCACATCTAAGGAAGGCAGCAGGCGCGCAAATTACCCAATCCTGATTCAGGGAGGTAGTGACAAGAAATAACAACACTGGAAATTTCATTTCTAGTGATTGGAATGATAGGAATCCAAACCCCTTTCAGAGTAACAATTGGAGGGCAAGTCTGGTGCCAGCAGCCGCGGTAATTCCAGCTCCAATAGCGTATATTAAAGTTGTTGCAGTTAAAAAGCTCGTAGTTGGATTTCTGCTGGAAGCAGCCAGTCCGCCCTCAGGGGTGTGCACTTGGTGAATTCTAGCATCCTTCTGGATTTCTCCACACTTCATTGTGTGGAGTTTTTTCCAGGACTTTTACTTTGAGAAAATTAGAGTGTTTCAAGCAGGCTTGTCGCCTTGAATACTGCAGCATGGAATAATAAGATAGGATTTCGGCCCTATTTTGTTGGTTTCTAGGACTGAAGTAATGATTAATAGGGACGGTTGGGGGCATTCGTATTTAACTGTCAGAGGTGAAATTCTTAGATTTGTTAAAGACGAACTACTGCGAAAGCATTTGCCAAAGATGTTTTCATTAATCAAGAACGAAAGTTAGGGGCTCGAAGACGATCAGATACCGTCGTAGTCTTAACCATAAACTATGCCGACTAGAGATAGGAAAACGTCATGCTTGACTTCTCCTGCACCTTATGAGAAATCAAAGTCTTTGGGTTCT
>NC_031477.1:6287108-6296097 GCF_000006565.2 Toxoplasma gondii ME49
GGGCGTGCGTGGATGGGGTAGGAGAGAAGATGTGGTATCGCGTGTGCAGGCGGTGAAGGTGAGTTCACGCTCCTGGGTGAACTTTGTTGGTTGACTATTTTTCGCGAGAGGAGGGAGCATCCACGGAGCTCAGTGCTGTGTGACAGTAAGGGAGGAGTAGACAGCAGAGCGGGGGGTGGGTGGATGGTCATGGGGAGGTGGCTTGCAGGAGGCAGCGGCCACTGGTTTGTGTTGGGGGTTCATGCGGTCACTTGTTTGTATCGTCTTGGGTATGACAGGGCATGGAAGGAGTGGATGAGTTATTGTTCGCTGGTTCCGGCGGCTGTGGGAGACGCTTCTGTGTTCAGGTGAGAATTCGATTTCGGAGCGGAGACACCAGTGGCGTTCGAGGACGGTGGTGACTGACTGGAGACACTCCGAACTGTGTTTATGCGAGTTGCTACCATTTGGATCGTGACGTGCGGGAGGACGGGGTTTGTGGGGCTGCGCACGGCGGCTCTGGAGGGAGCGGCGGAGCGCGATTTGTCGGGGGAGGGGCAGGAGGAAGGAGTGAGTGTACGAGACCCGGTGCTGCTGCGACAAGGGGGGGAGGGGGATGAATGACAAAGAGTGAGTTCTCCATGTGTGATGTCTGCGCGTGCGTTTTTGTGGTGGCTGTCGACAGGATGCCGTAAGAGTTTGTTTGGTGTTTTCGTGTATGGTCGGTTGCCCGAGGCGCAGATCCATAACTGTGACGTACGGCAGGGGACGTGTTATGTCGTTTGGAGCATCAGGACGTGGTGGCCAGCTGTTGCGGGGCTGGTGAATGATTGCGTGAATTATGCGGGTCAGTTGTGAGAGTGACGTATTGCCGTGGCAGATCAATGTTCGATGACGGTGGAGGTTGTGCGAAGTGAGGAGGGAGCGGCGGGATGGGCACTGCAAGACGGGATGGCTGGGGATCAGGCGAGTGGCGCGCAGGAGGAGTTTGGAGGTGGAAGGCGGATCCGTGAGTCGGCAGAAGCATGGGAGAAGCCGGACGGATCCGCAGTGCGATGAATAAGTAGAGGAGGTGTTCAGACTGTTGTGGAAGCACTTGTTGACGATGGCGGCGGTCGCGTGGAGGGTGAGGGCGAAGGTTGTTCTGCACTGATAGGCGGAGCACCTGACCGTGCAAGCAACATATCAGAGGGAACAGGGCGTGCGTGGATGGAGTAGGAGAGAAGATGTGGTATCGTGTACACAGGCAATGAATGAATTCGGTGTCATGCTGCTGAATGCAGTTTATAGGGTGACAATGTTTCGCGAGAGAAGGGAGCATCCAAGGAGCTCAACGCTGTGTGACAGTAAGGGAGGAGTAGACAGCAGAGCGGGGGGTGGGTGGATGGTCATGGGGAGGTGGCTTGCAGGAGGCAGCGGCCACTGGTTTGTGTTGGGGGTTCATGGGGTCACTTGTTTGTATCGTCTTGGGTATGACAGGGCATGGAAGGAGTGGATGAGTTATTGTTCGCTGGTTCCGGCGGCTGTGGGAGACGCTTCTGTGTTCAGGTGAGAATTCGATTTCGGAGCGGAGACACCAGTGGCGTTCGAGGACGGTGGTGACTGACTGGAGACACTCCGAACTGTGTTTATGCGAGTTGCTACCATTTGGATCGTGACGTGCGGGAGGACGGGGTTTGTGGGGCTGCGCACGGCGGCTCTGGAGGGAGCGGCGGAGCGCGATTTGTCGGGGGAGGGGCAGGAGGAAGGAGTGAGTGTACGAGACCCGCTGCTGCAGGGGGAGAAGGACAAGGTGCGTATCGTTTCGAGGGAATGGCGCATGCGGGAGCTGTTGTGTGTCGGTTGGCGATAGGAGGCTGTAAGTGTTTGTTTGGTGTTTTCGTGTATGGTCGGTTGCCCGAGGCGCAGATCCATAACTGTGACGTACGGCAGAGGACGTGTTATGTCGTTTGGAGCATCAGGACGTGGTGGCCAGCTGTTGCGAGGCTGGTGAATGATTGCGTGAATTATGCGGGTCAGTTGTGAGAGTGACGTATTGCGGCGGCAGATCAATGTTCGATGACGGTGGAGGTTGTGCGGAATGTCTAGGGGCGGGTGTGGGACGTGTAGTGACTCGTAGTTCGATGCGCGGGTGAATGACTGGCGGTGAGTGTGTGTCGCGACTTCGAGTGTGATAGGGTAGCTCGAGAGGCATGTTGAGAGGGAAACTGATATTGGTTCAGTTACAGCTGACGGAAGTTATGTGTCGTTGAACTGGCGACTGTTTGGAAAATGAGTCGCATATGCTTCTGACATCGTGGCGGCGTCGTTGCGTGAACGACGGTGTAATTGTTTCACGTACTTTCTGATAATGGCTGCCGAAAGGTTTTGCTATGCCACTCTGCAAGTGCTGGCGGATGTTTGATTAACTGAGGCAGTCGGTGCGTTTGCGGAGTGACTTGAAGCTGTGGTGGTCACAGTTGTTATGAAACAACGGGTTCCTTTTACTCAGTGCTGCGAAGAGACTCAATTGGCAGACTCATTTCGAGACTCAAAGTGGTCGCGATGAAGCAGAGAGAACGTTTCTGTCGGGTTGCCTGTCTATAGTAGGCGTATGTGGGGTGTAGCGGTACAGTCGATATACCGTCGCGTAGCAATTGCGCTAGGATGCCCAGCATTGCACAGCGCCATCTGTCGGTGGTGGAAAAGGGCTGATGCACCTGACGTTAGAGGCTCCGCCCACCAAAACTCCTGAGCGTTCATCTCATCTCTCCTATGGTGGACGCGGCCTCCTCAGCGGTTTTGTCTAGAAGATCCATTGCTCTTTCGGAACGGTGAACTGCATTTGAAGTTGGGGATATCATCTGACAGATGTAGTTCATCTAAGCTACCAATCCAACCTCACAAACAGTCAAAGGCATGACCCCTTTCACGAGTCGTACAGCATCTGTGCAGGTGACCTTTTGCGATCAAGGCTGCTACTGACCACCTGTTAGCGTGAAAGCGCTTTGTTCACTTGGCTTCTCAGTTTTCCATTAGGCGACATCAAACAAAGTCACTTGCCCCTGTGAAGTTTGGCTTTGTGTATGCGCTTATCGAAGCATGCATGGAGAGGACATTCTTTGACGATTTTTCGTTGTTTGTTGCTTTTTTTCTGTAGATTTTCTTTGCAACTTCCATGATCGTAAGTCCAGCGTAACACCCACTGAGCTCTCTGAGAGAGTGTTGGTGGTGACGGCAAGGCACCACGTCGTAGGGTAATAACGATAATCGCTTGAAAATGCTGTAGACACTCTAGGACCGTTCTTACCATACAACTGCTGGATCACGTTTCGCGCGGGCATGCGACATCCGTCAATCTGCGTCTTGCACTGGAACATACGACAGCCTACCGTGGCCGTAAGGATGTGCTGTGAGGCATTTAGCCATGTCTCTATGTGTTCACTATGGAAACGAGCGCACACGCCTGTTCACTTCAAACTAGGACCTTGAATTTTGGCTCGGAGTAAATTACGGTGGATCCACTCAAAGAGTGGTTTGGAGCTTCGTGTCATCGCGCACAGGAACCCGTGCAGTGAGGCTGCTTGTACGACCTGAATTCGTTGACCTTCACTGCGCATTGCTTGTTCGAATCTGCAGGTTGGAGCAATGGTAAGAGGCTTAATAAACGGCAAATACTGAACGGCTGTGCGATAACCTCTGTGCGTGAAATGCGAAACGATGCATGTGCTCTAATTTTGAGTTTTTGTAGCATTCAATACCACCGTCCCAGGTGTTCTGGCGCTAAGTAGCGGTTTGTGTCACATTTATGTACCCAGGTGTGAGGAGACGATTGAGTACTTTCAGGGTTAGTGGATCCCTTATATGAAGTGAACTTTGCTTGACAACTAATCGAATCTGGCAGATGCCGCCAGTATAGTTCAACGCCGGCGCGGCTCTGTCGGTTACCCTGCCGGCTATTGTGAGTTGTTCTGTTGCTTCCAAGTTTGCAGTGGCCATCTGTTTCATCGCCTTAACTGACCCTCGCTCACTGCAAACGGTTTGTAGAGGCAAGATGCATTCGAATTGAAGAACTGACTGGGCTTTGTGCTTGATGAGTCACATTTCCTCCGTTCACATCGCTGTGGCACCTGTATTAAGCGTGTCGTAGCGAACGAGTACTTGGTAGGTTGGCAGTGTGATGTTAGGAAGCGCCATTTGGGATTTCGTCTCTGGATATTCAAATGCTTGTGTTCCAGCAACAGACTGTCCATCGCTTCTGCCGTCCCTGTATTTCAAGAAGCTCATATGACTCATACAAAGATAGTGTAGAGGAAGCTGGTGATATATTGTTGATGCGCTGTTGGTTGGTGTGATTTATTGTTGCAGACCTCATTTTGGATTGTGAGTCACGTATTACACATCCTGGCGTATCCTGGCGCAGATCTGCTTCGTTACCGATGCTTTGTCGTTTCCACGCGCAGATCAACGTGAAACAGGAATCGTGAAAGAACGCAGATGAGGGACGTGACTTGTACGTACTGCCGCGGGAGCTCAGAGCGGGCTACACAACACGTGTTTGATACCAACTTGACTATAGTAACCGGTGTTGGAGTGGAGAAGGCAAATGTGAAGCAGAAGTGTGCCAGCGATCGCCGTGTATACGGGGATGATGCGAGGAAGGAGTGGCCGTAAATGGGTGGACTTCCAGAGATGCAGCCTTATTCGCCGGTCTTTAAGAGCTTAATGTTTCTGACGTGTAAATATGTTGCCGAACCGCTGTATTCAGAATTACATCGAAAACGTTGCTAGTTCTCAAAAGAACCATGATACCGTGGAAGTATAGTGCACTCATGATGAGGCGGCCATGATGTCAGATCGTGCCAAATGCTTGCCCTTTGGTCCCCTACTCCATCACACTCGAGATCATAGCTACCTCCATGTACCCGCTGATGTCTTGCTTCCCGTGAGCGCAGTGGTGGCCTGGCGATCGCCGCTGTTATCGACTCAATAAGTTAAAAAAAAATAACGCCGATCCAGAGGACAGGAACGTGGGCGTCTCGGAAACCCTTCGTGCAACAAGAAGAGTCACTCGTATGCATTGCGTGGCCTGCTTTTCAACCACTGCGCCGACCGTTTCACCGGCTTTCAAGGGTACGTTCTCATGGAGGGTGTATATATACACGTATATTGATATTATACACGTTACGGCGAATGCGGTGCAAATTGCGGACGGTTGCTTCTGACCGCGGTGCATCCGTGGTCGTTCACCTTACGGTCGTGTATAAGACAACACACACCGTATTTGTTCCGCTCTGCAGGTTTTTTTATCCTTCGGATGTATGATTTATGTGGTCATGATTCAATTGTCTGCCAAAGCTGCGCGTGAGTCTTCCTAGCGTTTACCAGTCCAACAGGAGACCAACTGAGCGGATTGACGAACACAAAGATAGATAATTCGGACTGACTCAACAGTTGACATGCCACGTCAGACAGCCCTTGTGCCTCCATAATTTGTGGTGAGTGGGTCAGCGGACGATTCTGGAGCTGTTGGTGCACATGAAGTGATATGGAGGATGACAGACACCAGGCAGCAGGACCAGAGGAGCAGTTGCACCTGTGCCTCTGCTTGCGCCTGGACACTTTGCTGGGTGACTGTGTCGCAATGGGGAGACTCGCTGGAGCGTTCTTGAACTCATTGTGGCGTGCAAATAAGCTGGTCTCTAGTCTGAGGAGGCAGCGCAACAGATGCATCACAGCTGGACAAACTTGCGATACCGCCATTGTAGCCTGATACTCTACCGTTTGGGTTCGTGCGAATGCGGCAGGCGGGGGGCTACAGTTCTGAAGAAAAATACATTCCTGGCTCGTTGGTGACCAATGGTGCCAAGCCTTTGGGGTGATACCTATTGGAAAGGAAGACAGCTCATATTCGTCAGTTCCTGCGTGCTGCGTTGTACCGAGTTGCCAACGTTGGGTTCGTAGCAGGAATCGCTGGTGCTCCTCGATAATTCCAGCGTTCGTTTCCATTATAGAGCTCGACTGAGACATGGCCGTGTGCTTCAGCGAATGAAGGTACGGGATGGGGATGACAGTTTTTGGACAGCAGTTGATACGCCCTCAACAATGTACGATGGGTGTTCGATCCCGCAGAAACATCTCACACGCGGTCCTACACACTGATTATGAGGTAAGCAGGCTTACCTGCACCAATTGGGTGCTGTGGGGCTTCAGCGAATAGACTTTCATGTTATTTTTGAGGTGTCGTGGGGCCTTGTGTTTAGGAGACTTTAGACGGTGGCACGGAGCGTCGTCAGCAGCATGGCGCTCTTTTGGAAGGTCAATGATTTCTTAAGGTTGGCCATATTTGACCATACTGTGAGGCTCGGTATGAATTGTGTATTGTATCGCATGGTGATGAGCATAGGCATTGGCTGAAAGGGACAAGGTGGTGACAGTACATTCAGGTCGGAGTTCTGGTAGGACGCGATTTGTGATATCAATGCAGACAGTAAATAAGAACTGGTGGCAAGTTGCATGAGACGTAGCAGGTGGCATCGCCGGTGCAAACACACTATCAGACTAGGGTGTCCTTGGTCTGTCTGAAGATAATACTGTACTTCTGGGTTGTAAGAAACGTGGATTAGATTTGTTGCGTGGCAGCCGGGTTAGATCGGATACGTCAACGTGTGGAATGGACGGCAACTGTCGTTGTTTGTCTGCAAAAGAAAGTAGGGACTGTAACAGACTGCATTAGGAGACGTCTACTGTGGGCGTCTGGTATTGAGAATCTTGGCTCTGCTACGCGCTTCTTATGTACAGGTGACAAGGGGCAACAGACGATAATTTCAAACCAGTGAATTTGTGGTGTTATCATGTCCGCTATGCGTCCTTAATTATGAGACTGGCCGAATGACTCTGAACCAATATTGTTTAACCAGTGGTCTCTGTTGAAATGTTCTGAATGGTGTCCGGGGCAGAGGAGTGTAGGCGAAGGCAAGCGAATGCCTGTAGTGTTCGCCCGATGCTGCTGCTGTGTCTCTGGTGTATGACAAGGTAGCGAGGTCGAGGTGAATGACAACCGATCACTACTATGGAATTTCTCTCCCATGACTCGGGAGCGTGTGGTCGCACACAAATAACAGGTCGTGTATTCCGTCCAGAAAATGGCAGAAAGTCTCTAGGTCTCCCACTTTTCTGCCAGCATGAAATACGATGAGTCCTTTATGCGTTCTGCATGAGGCCAGCATCCAATCGGAATATGCAGCGTAACGTCTTCATCGACAGCATTTTTTTCATTTCTATACGTGTGATGGATGTATGGTGTGCATTTACCGTTCTGAACCCTGTACCACCAGGCAGTTGTGGGTACAGGAGTTCATCGGGGGTGGCTGTGGTGCTTTTTACACGTGAATGTCCGCTGCTCTTTGTCGACGTTTGGTGCGTGGTTCGCCGTCCTGGATCTTGTTTGTGTTTCCTTGATCACCGGCGTATCATGGCGCTGCTTGCGACCGAAACCAGTGTTGACACTCAACCGGTGTGGTAACCGGACACACTATCGAGCGCTGCAATGTCCTGACTTTGTCATTGGTCAATTGAATGGCCGGGGTGTTAAGACGCGTTGGACTCCAGTCACACATATTTTTCATGGGTGAAACATGTGCCATCTTGAGCCCTGTGGAGGTGCCAGGCGCTGTCCCTACATCATAATTCCGGACGCGGCCTATCAGCCTAGCCTGAGTCGAAATAACACGTGTCGCGCGCACCTGGAGCTTCGGGCGGTAGGGAATGACTTGAAATCCAGACACGGTGCTGCTTTGGGTGGTAGAAGTCGTCTATGAGCCGGTACCACCTGGGTGCAGGCAGTGAAAATGGGAGAGGAGAACGAGGCGAACCCAGAAGCAGGTATTATGACATGTGGCTAGAGCGCCGTTAGCATACCGCGTACGTCTCGTGTCGTACATGTGGTGCTGAACAGAAACGAAACGCCGCTGCCGACAAGCCAATTCCTCCTTGCAGGATGCGTGCCGCGGCCAACCCGCTGTGATGCTGCGCATGGACGTAATATCAATTAGATGGCACATGTGGCGCATGCGGAAGCAAACCTGCCAACGCATTCCAATATGGATTTTCTTGCCTGCTTACCAGCCGATGGGGATGGCAACTGTCGGCGGGAATGGCGTGTGTTCTGTAGTAGCTGCTGAGAAGGGTTTGATGTCCTGTCAGGGTTTGTGATATCAATCTCGCGTGTGTTTCTGGATTCACCAGGCTCATGAGACTCGAGGGTGACATCGGCTAAGGGAACGACCTGCCGGATCCTGCAACCCAGCTACGCACCGTGTTGGTGTTGACCGTGGTGATGAACGGGCTTGCCGGGCTGCCCTTTCGGCGCGTGACCAGCGACGGCGAGTACGGACGACGTGGGATGGCTGCACGACACACATGATAGATACCGTCTTTTTTTACAGGACGGGATTAAGGATGAGTTGCGTGATGGGGAGGTCGTCTCAGACGTTGCAGTTAGAGGGCGGTGGTGCCAACGGCACCCCCCCTGCTCCCCCGGGCTGAGGTCGCCAGGTGCAGGTGTTGCTTAGAATCGGGTTGTGGGTGCCTGCGCGCCGTTGTGAGGAGCAAGCCTTAACGCGGAGTTCACTGACGATGGCTGTTGTCTATTGCCAGGAGGAGGAAGTAAATTCGAATTACCAGTTGCATTGTGTCGGTGGGAGTGAGCCGTGGAAAGCTGAAGCATGCCGCCGGTTGTTTGACTGCAGATCACAGGATATCTGCTCAGGTGCACACATGAACGCAATCGCTGTACGGTTTGTACGTCCTTGACTCCCCAGTTTAGGTTAAGGAGTGGTGATAACGACACAAGAGGTGGAGTGTGTGTTGGCGCTAGATAAGGAGCGTTCCCGGGAGGCCGAGGCGAACGACGACTTTTCAGGGGCACTGGATACGGCTGACGGGTGGCTCGTGTCGAATGATAGACTCTGGCATTGTGTGTGTGTGTGTGTGTGCCACGCTGGACGTCATGCCCTGGGTGCGGTTCCTG
>NC_031477.1:6300035-6327655 GCF_000006565.2 Toxoplasma gondii ME49
ACGGTTTGTACGTCCTTGACTCCCCAGTTTAGGTTAAGGAGTGGTGATAACGACACAAGAGGTGGAGTGTGTGTTGGCGCTAGATAAGGAGCGTCCCCGGGAGGCCGAGGCGAACGACGACTTGTCAGGGGCACTGGATACGGCTGACGGGTGGCTCGTGTCGAATGATAGACTCTGGCATTGTGTGTGTGTGTGCCACGCTGGACGTCATGCCCTGGGTGCGGTTCCTGGCCTGGCTCGCACGCGCTGCGGACTTTCGGTCGCCGCACGGAGGCGATCGGCAACCTCTGCAGACTCTCAGACGACGTCCGGCGCTGTGGGGGAAGGGAGATAGATTGATTCGGGAGGTCGTGCATGTCATGTGGCGGGGTGGGGTGTGTACGTAGGCAGTTGGGTGCAGCTGGAACGGCAATCCGGACGTTGGAGTCGTGTTTCGGTGGAGCGTGGGTTCGACCGTAGCGTGGGAGTTGTGAGCAGACCACGTGCAGCAGACGGATTCGTGTCAATGTGGTCTGCACCTCGGATGAGGTGCCGCGCGTGGTTTTTCTTGCCTGCTCACCAGCCGATGGGGATGGCAACTGTCGGCGGGAATGGTGTGTGTTCTGTAGTAGCTGCTGAGAAGGGTTTGATGTCCTGTCAGGGTTTGTGATATCAATCTCGCGTGTGTTTCTGGATTCACCAGGCTCATGAGATTCGAGGGTGACGTCGGCTAAGGGAACGACCCGCCGGATGGTACAAGTCGGCTATCTACGGTGCTGATGTTGACTGTGGCGTTCATCGGAGTTCCCGTTCGGCGCGTGTCCAGCGGTGAGAGGAAGGGATGGTGTGACGTTGCCGCACAGCACGCATGATATGTACCGTCGTACAGGATGGGATTAAGGATGAGTTTTGTGAGGTGGGGGTCGCGTCACGTTTTTTCATAGTCTGGGGACTCGGGAGAAGGCGCACCATACTGGCGCTGATTCCGAGGTGGAAAACAGGCTTTATTTGAATATAAGTACTCTCTGCGTATCGGAATGAGGCCATATATGGGGCGCGGTGGAGCTCTCAGCCGGACCCCTTTCCAAGTGGCCGTGCGTCGCCTTTGCAGCTTGCGCAGGTACGTAGGGAGTTGTGTGGCCACAGTATCACTACCGGTAGAAAGCTTCACTAAATGTCTGGAAGCTTCATTCACGGATATGCATTATCGCGTACTTACGAAATGAATGCCAACTGTGAATGGGTTACTACGGATCGAGAAGACTCACGGTGGAAGGCCTAACGTGTTGGAAAATACAACACATAATGTCCTAGTCCAAACTCGAATGTGACGCTGAATGGTGTTTTATCAATGATTCTCGGCGCTACTAATCTGTAGGGATTTGCCATCCCTCCCCCTCACGTGACAATACATCGAAACTGGAGATGAACGTAGATGCATCGAGCCAATCTCTCAGGCGGTTGCCTGCAGTGAGATATGGAAGTACTCTTTGTACTTCGTTCGCCTGTCGTTTTGGTTATTTTGGGCTTTCATTCTGGAGTGTCAACACTGTTCTCACAACCCTGTGCCGATAGCGACAACGGTTCCCACGTGCACACTGGGCCACCGACGCATGCGCTGGGCATGTTCGCTGAGGCACTTAGAAAGATGGCACGATAAGCCATCCCGAGGGCAGCCTTTTTTGCGTGCGTTGGGGGCGCTGTTTATTTGCGTGGATAAACATTCGCGGCGAGTGGCCCACCAAATTGGATAAGATAGAGACATCATGGATGACCGTGACCTTGTGGCGACTGAAGCGAATTTGCTGTGTGCCGGGTGCCAGACGCGTACCCTGTGGAGGCGAGTCTTGGGGTACCGACGGTGCTATCGAACCCTGGCGTACGCTCCATAACGCAGAAGCCGTCGGTGACGACTCGAGGTGCGCATCAGCAGCGTCCGTCTGTGTTTACCCGACTATGTGGTCATCTTTCATGGCTCGCACACAGGCTGTAGGCAACGGCTGGTGACCGTGACGGATGTGACAAAGGTGGTGAAGGATTTATCGTGAGGTGCAGGGTGCCGGGGTGTCCCCTTTTGTGTGCGACGGTGGAGAAACGACCTGCACTAGACAGTCAGGGATGGATGCCGCCGCGGGGATCGTGTTGGAATCATTTGGGTAGTCAGCAAGCATGCTCGGCCCGCTTATGATCGATAGCAGTGCATATAGGACCGGTAGACCATGAGCCGTGAGACTCACCAATAACCCTGTAGGAAAACAGGAACATGTCTCGTTATGGTCGGCAGTGTAGTTGGGCCGTGTGCATAACTCAGTCATACAGTCGCACGGCGGAGGGTGGGTGGCAAGCGGAGACACGACGGCTGACGAGAGAGGTATTGATGTATTGAATTCAACTGACCTCTCGAAGAGGACCTCGTGTTCGCATTTGTCTTCTTCTTTGGCCGCTGGGGAAGCATGATGTGCGTAGTGCAGAAACGGAGGGGTTCGCTTGTGGACGGCAACAGGGCGTGGCCTTGCCTGAAGGATTTGAGACTTCGGTTGCAGGTGAACATGGATTGCTAGGGTTATGGTTCACTTGAATGATCTGAGCGTTTGTGACAGTCCGTTGGATCTGGTCTGCTCACCGTGATGTTCAATAGGATATGTCATCTGTTGTTCTGAACGGCTGGGGAATGTGCGTTTCCAGAAAGTGGAAGTAGGGCATAGATGCATGGAATCCAGCGACAGTCTCTGTGTAAATTTTCTCGGCATTGTTTAGCGGTGGCACGAGAGAGGGAGGGTCGTTGTGTCTCGGTATGTAGAAGGTGGCTGAAGGGTGAGTCCTCCGCTGTAGCGTGTGTAAGGGTGGGCGCGTCGTGAACCTTTTGCGAGGGCGTGCGTCTGCTGGGCAGAGGGTTGTGTTGTTGGTGGCAGGCAAAGTCGGTCAATGTTGCGATCGGTACACCGGTGCCACAATTTTGCAGCATGAGCAGGTACACACGACTTGATCATCGCAAAGGCCCATGATCAGGAGGCTCTACATAGAGCGTGGGTGGAGTTCCGCTCATCCACAGATGATGTGGCGTGCTATTGCCGCTTGGCGTGGTCTAGTCAAGCATGGGACGACGCCAGGTACACCAAGGGGTAACGGCTGGTACACCACGCGGCACACGAAGACAGCTTGGATTCTCGTGCGGAATACCCAGTTCTTGGGATGAGTTGAGAGACGAGCATCGTCGACGGTCGAATGGAAGGTGCAACTTCATGGGTTGTGTTTTGTGCGTCGAACTTCGGCGAATCCTAGTACGTCTTGAATTTTGTGGCGTCGGTGTCCCGTGGCAGTAGCGTGAGTCGGGAATCTGTGGCTGGTATGTCGGAGCTCTGTTTGATATAGCGGATCGCCGTGTCATGCGGAAACGCCCTGCGTACCTCACGTGTCTGATATTGGTGTTGTGCGGTTGCGCCCGCTGCACTTCTGTATGGAGTGTTTTTGCGGCGATGTGTGCAGACACGGTCCAGAGATGGAATGCGTCAGGCGTGCCAAACATTGATCCACTGATGTACGTGGCGTTAATCTTCCTTGGAGGGTTGTCTTTTTGGCGTGCGTTGGGGGCGCTGTTTATTTGCGTGGATAAACATTCGCGGCGAGTGGCCCACCAAATTGGATAAGATAGAGACATCATGGATGACCGTGACCTTGTGGCGACTGAAGCGAATTTGCTGTGTGCCGGGTGCCAGACGCGTACCCTGTGGAGGCGAGTCTTGGGGTACCGACGGTGCTATCGAACCCTGGCGTACGCTCCATAACGCAGAAGCCGTCGGTGACGACTCGAGGTGCGCATCAGCAGCGTCCGTCTGTGTTTACCCGACTATGTGGTCATCTTTCATGGCTCGCACACAGGCTGTAGGCAACGGCTGGTGACCGTGACGGATGTGACAAAGGTGGTGAAGGATTTATCGTGAGGTGCAGGGTGCCGGGGTGTCCCCTTTTGTGTGCGACGGTGGAGACACGACCTGCACTAGACAGTCAGGGATGGATGCCGCCGCGGGGATCGTGTTGGAATCATTTGGGTAGTCAGCAAGCATGCTCGGCCCGCTTATGATCGATAGCAGTGCATATAGGACCGGTAGACCTTGAACCGTGAGACTCACCAATAACCCTGTAGGAAAACAGGAACATGTCTCGTTATGGTCGGCAGTGTAGTTGGGCCGTGTGCATAACTCAGTCATACAGTCGCACGGCGGAGGGTGGGTGGCAAGCGGAGACACGACGGCTGACGAGAGAGGTAATGATGTACTGAATTCAACTGACCTCTCGAAGAGGACCTCGTGTTCGCATTTGTCTTCTTCTTTGGCCGCTGGGGAAGCATGATGTGCGCAGTGCAGAAACGGAGGGGTTGGCTGCTGATCTAAGGCTGTGGGGTTGGAAGAATGACTGGGCAGTTGGGCTGCAGATGACTGTGGATCGACTAGGGCCATGCTTCACATGAATGACCTCAGGTTGTGAGACGGCCCACAGGTTTGAGCTTTATTACCGACATCATATCTCAGCGCTGATATCCAGAGTTATGCTGGAGGGTTGTTTGATGCGCTTGCGTCTCATAAGCTAGGGCTTGGTAGAGGGGAGCGTGTTGAGGAGGGGACGGCGTATCTTCTCTTTGCCGTCGAGGAGCGACGTGATGGTAGGGCTTCGGCCGACGCTGCCGGTGAGATGCCGGTAGTGCACCTTCTGCCACTGGGTGACTGAGAACATTCGTGCTGAATTCATTTGAAGAGTAAGTCCGTGTCTAGTTGTGAAGCCAAGCGGCGGCATACATCGTTAAATGCAGGTGCCCCCAGTATTGTTTTAGGTTCCACGATGCCGTGATTTTGTTGGCAGACTGAAGCGGTACGGCGAAAGAGGCTTGGAGCAGGGGTCGCGCCTCTGTAAAACGCCTCCATTATATGTCGGAGGTTTGTCAGACGTTCTATTGTTGCATCACGCAAACAGCTGGGCGCAAGCCGATTACTCAGCAGCGCGAATTTGGCAGTGAACAAGGCCCGTGAAGCCACATTCGGGATCTTCGCGAAAGGCACCAACCGTTCGGAAAACGTAACCGGAAACCATTTTCGGCGGTCAGATGCAGTGTCCGGTGTCGCTGGTTTCGTTTGTGCGCTGAGGCTCGGTGTTGCTAATTGTGTCTTCTGTGTCTTTTTGTTTCTGCGGCCCGCGGCTCTTGTGAAGTGCCTAGCTGGTGTCTGGCAGCTTTGTTTGAGATGAATATCTCAATGGATGGCGTTGCCGTGTATACATGTTACACCTAGTACGTTTTCTAGAGTTTGCTGTTGTGTCGTGTTTCCTGTGTGCGGGGTTGTGGCTGGCGATACAACCGTGCATTGGTAGAGTTTGGGGTTCTTCTTGCACGCGCGGTCCAGTGTTTCACGCATCGATGTTTGCCGTTATAAGTTCATTGGACGGAATGGTGCGCTATACCCGTCGAGACGTGTTTCGGCGATGTGTGTCGGGGGAGGGCTGTAGGCGTGGCTAGACAGAAGTGACCGCAGAAACGTCCACCACTTCTGCTATTGGTCTATCCACAGTTGCTCATGTGCTAGTTCGACCTAATCCGTAGTCCGTAGTAGTGAATCGTGTCAAAAGCGTGGCGTGTTGTCTAGCTGTCTGGCGTCCTGTCTCTCAGAAGGCTTCTCGCACTGCCGGTTCTTGCGTTACGAAAGATTTCTTACGTCTCGTGGTGCATTTCAGTTTCTTCGCTTGTCTTGACTGCGCCTGATCACATGTTTCCCAATATTTTCCGGTGGCCGTCACATGCGGTAGGCAGCAGTCGGGGACGGGTGTACTACAGTGGTGAGGAGTGTGACGGAGGAGCAATGGTGGGATACGAAGCGGCGGGGTGTGCTATATATGTAGAAGGGGGACGGAACCAGACGGAACAGTGATCCAATGGCAGCTGTACCGACGAGGTGGTTTTGAAATCTTGCGGTTCCAAAATGTGTGACCAGCTGTGCAAATTCAACTTGAGTACGGTCAAACACAGTAGTCCATTTCGTACTTTTTTCTAACCACATCCACCTTGGATTGATAAAGTTGCTGGATGCTGAGCTGTAAGATTTCTCGCTGTCGTCGGAAGTGCCCTGTCGTGGTTTCACGGATACTGGATCAGAGAGACTATGTCGACGCGCAGCACTAATGACGAATATGCTGTTATTGCGGCTGATCTCCCGCAGCCGGTCGCCTGTGTTGCATGTCTCCTTCTCTCACCGACCACCGAGGGAGGCTTGTGCCGGATGGAGGAGGCAAAGTATATTGGCCGCCACCAAAAAGCGACCTTTCTGCAGGCGGAGCTCGTGGCCATTGTTGAGGGAGATCAAGAATCCGCTACGATCGTGGTCGACGAGCACTGTGTCACCATGAGAGACATCTTCTGTAATCTGCTCACCTATTGAAAAGATCACCGTGTTGTTTAAAGTGGTTTCGATGAGCAACGTGTTGCGGATCGCTTGCAGAAATCGGGAGTAGGGAGAGCTGACGCTGTGAGAAGGGTCATGGAATGGGTATAGTCTCGGATGAGTAGATGAGAAGCCGGACGCAGAAACCACCTCAAGCGTTCCAACTGAGTAAATGCCAGATTGAGGAAGGGGAGTAGTGCGCCGCTGCTGGCGTAGACGTGAGGGTGATTTGAGTGCCAGATGGTTGTGCCTATACCTTCTGAGTGAAGTAGAGTTGTAACGGCGGCACTCCGTTTGAGGAGGCAGTTCTGGCATATGGTCGCCACCGTGGTACGGATCCACTACCAGCTCATGACGCTGCCAGAACTTCACTAAACGATTGCTTTTTTGAATACAGCTCTCCGCCACTGTCCGTGTTCGATTCAGTCAATGCGAAAAGCATGCCGATAACGCATCGGCCTCCACTTGTCTGTAAACACAACGGAGCCATGATGGTTTATGCCACGGAAGGCAAAATCAGGTGGGGACTGACGGCAGGTCGTCTTCATACTAGATATGTGCGTAAGACTTTTGCCTGTTTTCTGTGTTCTGCCTTACGGGATTTTGTACCCAACGGAACTGCGCGAATTATCCCTCGCTATCTCAAGAAGTAAACTGACGGTGTGTCGCAGCAGTAGTTTGATGTGACGCCATACATCTAAGTGACGCTGGTCACTGTGTTATTTGTGTGTCTGAAATGTGTATGTTTGCCGTAGGGTTCCCTAATCATGTGGTGTGATTGATGCCGTCATGCTTTCGTATGCCGCTTCTGCATGTGGTGCCGCCGACCCGCAGCGCCCGTGGGTTCATGTGGTTGTATTTGGCGTTGGGAGTGCGATGGGCCTCACCGCACTTGTCTCGAGCCACTGCCGTGGTACGGGTGTCCATGGGCCTGAATGTCTGCCTAAATGAGGGATCTTCAGACTTGTGCTGAGCTATTTATGTACAGGGTTTATGGTGACTCGTGTGTCCGTGGGAAATTCTGGCATCAGGAACTTTGACATATTGCATTGAAGGCTTTGAATTCCATTCACACACCTCAACTCGATAATCAAATCGATCGTCTCGCCCGCCTCCACGGTGGCACGACATGCTTTGTCTCCCCTCTCGCACAGAAAGTAGGGCCCCCCACGAGGAAGGCATGTGAAACGTTTGTTATAGTAGGAGTAGCAGAGGGCGGACGGAGAAAGACTTCGGGCGTGGCCGTGGCCGGCTGGGTGCAGAAACTAGTTGATCAGGGAAGGTGTGACGGCGGGCACGACGGCCATAGCGTTGACTGCGTGCGTTTGTGTGATTTCGGTAAATGCGTGGTATCCACTTGTCATGTTAGGGTCAGGACGATACAGAGCCACGCGGCATTTGACGGAACCGCGGACAAAACAGATGGAATCTTGCGTTGAGTGTCGCCTGTCAATTGTCTTTCCCCGACTCTTCTTGGGGAGGATGAAGGATGGCAAGTGTAAGTGGGTGGACACGGAGCTGGCTCGTGGCCAGCAGGGAAGCCGAGGTACGTTAAGAAGACGCCACTGCGCTGCCTGTGACAGCCAACAGATCTACTAAAGGTCGCATTTGACGAGAGCGAGCTCCTTTTGTGACATGGTTTCGAGGGCATGTCCGCGGGGCGGTGTACCTCCCTGCTCTCGACTGTTGTTTGGAATGTCTTAACGTTTTTTTAGTCCAAGCAGGTAAGGACGTCACCGTATAGTAAATTGAGACATGCAGTGGGTACCGTCTGTTACGAGTCAATGAGATGCAACAGAAAGGTCGTCGCACTATCACCCTGCTACCTTCATGTGTTGTTACGACTTCCCTGGTAAACATGGGTCCACCATCCAGTAGTGAAAGGGTGTGTTAACGATGTCAAACAATGTTGCTGGAGATTGTTTCCAGCATAGCGCTGTTCCGTTCCATGTTTTGCGAGAAGACAGAACAATAGCGGATGGAGGCCCATCAGGATATCACCTCAGTACACGTACTTGATGCTGGATGTGTCACGCTCACGCGTTCATTGTGCATAAAAGGTTGTTGTGGGATCATACTCACCATGCGCTGGCCTCTACTTATCGGTGGCCGCAACACGAGAATCAGCGCTAGCGTACGGCCCGGTAACGCTACCTTAGGCGGCAGCTCCCAGTCGTATGTATGCATAACGAGTACGACGTATTGAAGAGTCTGTGCTTCTTTTCTGTGCCTCAGTGTCCAGCATTTCACATTTTACGGATCTGGCCGAGCTTAGCCTTGGTACTGGAAGACGTAGAGTGACGGAGCGCCGCAGCAGTGCTGTGGTGTGCCAGCATGCATCGAGATGGGGATGCCAACTGCATTCGTTCTCGCTTGGAAGTGGCCTGTGTGTCGTTCGGTCTTGGGTTTGTGTGTTGCGAGAGCGTGATCTGGATTGTTGATTGAACAGCATGAGAGCAATGGTCGGCCACAACGTGCGTAACGGAGACGTTGATGAGGGGTGCACCTCGCAGCGGCGCTTGCGCATCTTGTGGTCTCTTTTATCGTCGTCGTGTGATGATGGAGATTGCAAGCAGCCAGAGTCCATGAACGAAATGTCGATACCCAGATAAAAACGTGATGTCTTGTCGGAAAGGGTCGTGCACCTGTTTGCAGTATATTTCGGATCCACTGTCCTCGATGCTCAGGGGAGAGGGCTTTCCTATGAGCCTGCGTGACGACATACCTTGCTGCTAGTGATGGCTGTTTTGAATGGCTTCACGGCTTTGGACAGTTACAGAAAAAAGTAGTACGATCGCGACATCATGATGACACGGGGCACTTATAGAGTACCAGGTGTTGCAGGTTTGACTGCGAGGCATCAGGCAGGTACTGGCTCCACCATCGCCGTTGAAAGGTGAGATACGGAGCAAGGCGTGCTATCGTCTCGTTGGTCGAATAGGCGATGAACGATTCAATCGGTAAGAGGATGCGCGCGCCTTCTCAGCGGGGAACTGTGTGGGTAGTTAAAGGCATGTTGGGTATTGTGTGTGAATACAGCAGTGCCACATTTCTGCAGGATGAGGACGGAGGCAACGTCATGCTTGCCGCGGAAAGAGTTCATCAAAACCGCCTGCAGATACAACGGTGGACGTTTCGTGCCGGCACAGTCGATGTTGAAAAGCACCCATGCTAGGTCCGTGCCGATCATGCATTGATCTCTACTTTTGTCGGTGAACGTAACGCTGGGTGTTACCACACCGAACCAGATCTGTTGGCGACACGCTCCGTTACATCAGGGTGTACATGCAACTGTCCTCTGAGTTTCGGCTGCGTGTGGTGGCTTGAGACCTCAGCATTTAAAATGCGTCGGCTGCCGGTCATCGTTGTAGGACGTGGCGAAGGATCGGTGCGTCAGAGCCCCATATGATGTGTGACTCGCATAGACAGCTGCACCGCAGCAGGGAGAACGGCTGCACCACAGTATTTATGTGTTTTGTGGGTATCCCCAGTTGAGTGTTTCGGTTACTGTCAGCCCAAGTCTGTGTTTGTAGTAAATGAGCACCACACCACATACGATGCCAGCGGTCACGTCGCCTGGCCTTGCCACTAGTCCACTGAATGGCCTCAGATGCGAACCCGTTCCCCGGTGTTTCTCCCGCGTGTGTATGTTGGGCGTTTCCTGTGTAGGTACGGATTCTGGGAAGATCGTCTCCCTTACGGGACGACTCATGTGGGGACACATACTCCCGGGGACGGACAAGCATTCAAGCTGTGTCGCGCATGTGTCTTTTGTCATCCTGGGGGGCTGGCAGCCATGCGAGGCAACAAGTACTGGCGGCACTGTTCAGTGGGCATACGTCACAGGTCCGGCGAGATTCACTGGCATCAAGTGGCTTCACAAAGCCATGTTGTCGCTTCTCTGTACTATCGAACAAACGGTAGGAAGCGGTCAGACCACGTGACACCTTGGCAGTAGTCAGGGTGGCCACGGGGGAATGGAGAGGCTTGAGGCGTCCAGACGTCGCGTGGAGTGCACGACATCGTCAGGATCGCATGTCGTATGTACTCGCGGGTAGCTTCAGGTGCGGCTGCGGTCTTGGTGTACTACGTTTAAGGGGAGAGCGTTTTGACGGTAGCGTGATTCGCCGCGTAAGGGTGAAGAAGAGTCTCGGGACAGGTGATAAAAGCGTTGCCAATGTGGACTGATTCTCGATCCCACCTAACTTGTCATGTGATCTTCCCTGTGTCCACTCGGTCACAACGGAGCGTAAACTCGGGTGACAGTGAAGCTGGAAGTGTGCCCCCCAGAATCGAACAGTGTGAAGCGTGGCACCGTTGCCTTTATCGAAAGGTGCTTATGGAATCACCAGTTTGGTTACAGTCGGTCGTCAACTCCGCTTTAAGGTTTTCTGGTGCATGTGCACGGCCAACAACATGCTCTGATGATGCCAACTGCGAGTGCGACCGTTGCTGTGTTTTTGTTGGTCTCCAGGAAGAATTGGTAGGATCCGTCTGCCTGGATGGCAAGCGTGTGTCAATGTGTTTTTCGGTTGTTGAGCTGGGCGACGGAGAGACAGTTCTAGACGCTGGGCATCAAAGGTCCAATGGAGAAAGGACTCGCCATCATATGCTTGCTACCTTACTTGTTAAGACACGTTCAGCAGCAAGACTCGGTGCAGCCGTGAGACCGGGAAGTGGTGCAGTCGGTTGCAATCCAGTACCGCCGGTTTTGTTGTCACTACGACGGTCCAGTGTTTCGGCAGAGACAAGCGGCACGGAGCAGCAAGTTACCGGCAGGCGGCCATCACCAGTAGAGCACTCAATTATGAAGCTGGACACTGAGGGCACGCTCAGCTAGCGTGGAAGTTTGTCCGTGAACCAAAACGGCATACAGTGTATAGGTCCCCTTGTTTGACAGTGCACGAGATACGTGACACCAGCTGTATGTTACGCAGGGAAGGCTAGCTTCTTCCAAAACATGTGACTGCGCGGACTCCTACACAATAGAATGTGTCAGCAAGTTTGGCTTCTCGACTGGTCTCCGTCATTACCTTTTCCAAATCGAGCAATGGCGGCCTACCTTTTTTTGACGGAATGGCACGATGGTCCGTCGCAACCTTATCTGAGGTGCACAGTCGCACTATGTGTAGACGCGGTGCGTCGTTGGTTCTGAAAGTATGCTGCCGAGCCAGCACAGACTTGCGGTGGGACCTTGCTGGATGCTATGTGCGACCGACATCAGTGGATTCGTGTGGCCTGGTCACCAGTCCAGCACTGACGGCCTCGCCTTGTGATCTCCAGCGGCTATGACTCGAAGGGGCTGCAGGTATGGCTACGGAGAAGTGTTCGAAAATTCATGAGCGATGGCTTTGGAAGAGGACATGGGTGACCGCATGCTGGTGGAAAGTGAACGGCATTTGGTGTGCGTCTGCACCGTTTCCTGTGGTCGTGCTGCTTGGAGTCCTGAGCATGCTGAGGACACCAAACTCTGCCCTCACCAGATGTTCGGAGCTTGCAGCCATCAAAGACCTCGGCTGGTGGTTTCGCCTGACTACAACAGCCGATGAAACGGCTTCTTTCTTCTTCACATGAGGTATGCAATGGCTGACGGACGTGACGGCGGGGTGGATTAATGTGGTGGAGGAGCGATGGAGAAGATCTGCTCGCCCAGTGTATATGCTGTAGGGGTGGGGCCACACCCACTGGTGTTTGAAGGGTAGTTGTACTGGCCGGCTCTGTATTGGGTTGGTGAACCGCGCGGACGTGTCAGTGGTAGTGGTTTGCCATTCTGAGTACGATTGATCATAGCATTTCTTGCTTTACCCGGAACCCGTCCAAGACGTGGGGTTAATAATACAACTTTTGGATACGGCAAAGCGACACCACTAGCTGTCTTCAACAGTTCCGTGGAGTGGAGTCCTTTCTACCACGCATATCGAAGCATAGACGCAAGGCTGTGACGCCGTTCCGCTTACGAGATGTGCTGTAGTGTGGACTGAGACGAGACGCAAATCTAACACGACCCTTGACCTTAACCTGTTTCGCACAGGCGGCGCGTGCGTGTGCCAAAGAGACGGCGCCGATACTGAGTATCGGATGGTTACAAATCAGTATGCTACGTAAGGGTTTCTTTGAGGTGGTAATACATGCTGTTGTAACCAACGTCGTTGCGGCCCTTTGGGAAGGGACCGGCTTGACGGATATACCGGCTAGACGAGCCCCCCAGCAGCATTCTTCATGACGTCGCCCTTTATGATCCGAGACTCTCTCTTCCGCGACCGCACCAGAAGCAGAAGGTGAGCTCGCGGTGGCAGTGAAACAGGTAACAGCGTATGTTCACTTGCTTCCTCACCTGATGAATGGCGTGAGACAGAAGCACTGGCGGACTGTGTCGTTGTTGGTGTGGAGAGGTAAAGTGCTCTGTCCTGTTGCCACGTGTGTAGCTATTGATACGGCTTTTGGGGTAGAAGGGTGTGTGCAGGTCATCGGCGGAAAGATCTTTCGACAGCAGCAGGCAGCGGATTTCGTACTGTTTTCGGTGCAGTAGTATCTCGACTGTGCAACATCTGAAGGCAAGCAGGGCCATGGTGCAGGCAGCGATTTATAATCAGAACAGTACTCTGATACGGTGCTAGGCGTTTTGCTTGCGGGCTATTGACGAGCCCTCCAATCGTAGCTAAGGGCAGGCCCATCATGTCGTGGTCTGCATCTGTCAGTGTGCATCGTGGATGAAGCCGAGAGTGTTTGTTCTGCGGAGAGCCGAGTTTGTGCGGCCTGTGCGACAGAGTACCATAGTCATGAAGATTTTCAGTTGTTGCCGCGCTTTTGTTTTTTCGATGGTTCTGAGGGTCAGTTAATTCGTTATAAAGGCTTCATTCCCATCCAGTGCTACATCGACGATGGTTTAAAAAGGTGATCATGAGTTTCAGCATTGTTTTAGGTGACCGGTCGCATTGATGCGTGCAAGCAGCCTGAGTACCCCTTCGTTCTGGATGCATTCTTTTGCCCTGGCGTTTTTCAAATGTGTTTCTGCCATCGACACCAGCCGAAACCGGATCTGGTGGGCGTCCTCTTTTTGTACAGCATTCAGCGTCGTGTTTTGCCGGGATTAGTCTGATGATGCCGCCGAGGGGCGTGAATAGAAATGCTCTCCTAACAATGGTATGTTTGACGATGGAGGAGGGTTGTAGGTGTAGGTGGGCATGATTCGTTGGATATTCGTCTTCCGTGGCAAAAGAGTGTTTCAATTGTGAAGCATTTTGGTTGAGAGGAAAAAGCAGTGGAAACATGGTAGTATTGCTTAGTGTAGACTAATCCCATGAAGTCCTAGTGACGCTGAAGGTGCAAGCCAATAACCAATGGTGAGGACTCAAGATGATATCTAGTGGTGTTGGGTTATACTACCAGTCATTGTCGTGTCTGCGTGACAATATGTGGCTGGTTGCCGTGTCTTGTTGATCTTGACCACGAAGATGTACAAGGAACGGTGAATTGAGCAGTACGATTAGCCGTCTCTGGTTTATGGGTCCAGGACGGTGCGTCACTGTTATACTCCTTGCCTCTAATGTATACGTGCACATGGTGTTGGTGACACGGGAAGTAAAATGCTCAGTTTCCTTGATAACAGATGGACACTGTGAGGGCGATGACGAATCAAACGTTGTGAAGATGTCTCGGACGGAGAACTACTTAGTGTGCTCCTCCATTGTGTATCGGAGTCGATGAATCGACGGGTACTTAGGTTGGCGTAGCCTCTGCTGCGAGCAGGCATGGGAATATAGTGCCGGGAGTAACGTGACTCTTTGAAATGTCTTCGAGACTACCGTTTGATGAATTGACAGGTCGCGGAAGTATGCGGGGCAAATGGCTCGGCAAGGGTCCCTCACCAGATGCGCGCTCGTCGAGAGCCGCTGGCAGCTGTTCTAGCGCACAGTCGCTGACCGTTTAGATCGTGCACATAGTCGGTCGACCCCCGCGTGTAGGTCTTCCACCTGAAGTGGGAAACTGTTCAGGACACGTTCTGGCGCCTAAGTGGCAATTCCTTCGCAGCTCCATGCGGAGCAGCCTTGCGGAGAATACATAGTATTCCTTACATTCGCTTTTTGGGAGTCTCGTTGTTCGAGAGTTCGCACCAAGTGTTGCTGCCCCAGCTGGTCCTGTCTATAAGATGGAGTGAGCCAACGCCAGGTCAGAGTCATATTTGCGGTAGAGGTTTCTATTGACAACGGCACCACAGTGGTGAACATCACCACGGAATGTTTGATGCTTGGGGGCGTGGAATTCGTGAGAGTGGTCTCGTTGTCCTCGACACAGTCATGTATCGGTTCTGGCTGGGCATCTGCTGGTGTGCCACATTTTTTGGAAGACGTCTTTGGTTTTGACCACCTGCAGCGGAACAACCTCTCGACTGCGTCAACCGAGTTTCGTCTGTGGGTGTCCAGCGGCACCCACGTGTGGCTCCGTACGGCTTTAAGGAGATTCGTACACTTTGGCTATGTGATGGTTGGCATCTGCTCTTACGCGCACTGCACCGCAGGTGCAGTGGGAGTGTGTCAGATACCTGTCTTAGGCTCTAGCCTCTCGGAGTCCCCTTGGTAGCGGTTGCGCAAGGTGGCGAATGCAGGAGGCAGTGGTGTCGGATGAGGAGCGGAGACACGACACGCTGGTTGTGGATAACTCCGTGCGGTCACGTCACGATTGTGTTGGTCTCTGTGTACAGGCGGTAGGCAAGGGCTAGGCGGTGTGGCAGTTTGGGTGACCAGTGTGGTGGAGGAAGAGTGGTGGGGCTCGATGCGACGGGGCATCCGGTGGGGTACGTGACGGGGACGGAGCCAAACGTGGATCGGTGGCAATTGCGGTGGCGGGGCTGGTGTTGAGTCGGTGACTGTGAAAGTCAAATTTTGGATTTCCGTGTGTCCGAACTCCGTGGCTAAGAAATGCCTTGAGACTGGCGACTGAATCTGGGGAATGTGGTTTATTTCTCGATACCCGATATGGAGCCCCATTTGTCTTGTTCTGCCACTGCCACGTGGCGACTGCGGGTCCCAGAGAGAGGAAGTCAACGTTGGCTGAGGTCAACGCGGAAGCCGACATGTTGCATGAAGTGGTCGATGTCTTGGTAGCACATGATGTTGTGGCCACCAGCGTCGTGGCCCTCTGGACACGCCCAACGAGTGGGACGTAAGGCCTGGTCGAGCCTCGCAGTGGCCGAGTTTATTGATGCGGACAGTTGTGTTCTGCTTCTTTGCTGTCTACGCCCATTGCAGGAAGAAGCAGTAGGAAATTGGTGACGTGGATTCGGGCGATTGTCAGTGTATACGTGGTGTCTCATCAAACGACTGACGTGAAGGAGAGGTCGTGTCTGGTTTTGTCATTTGGCGCGGGTCGGTGTAATGTTCTCCTGCGTGTTTCGGGGGTAATGAGATCTGAATATTTGAGATGGTAAGAGGCCACAAGAGATGCATAGAAAATGGGGTGGGACATGGCCCCGTCGTTTGTATTCGCGTCGGAATGACAGTGGGGCTCTGTCAGCTTCAGGCAGTACGTAACGGAGTGGATACCAATATGGTAGTAGTGCATGACTGAGTTGTGCGCAGGGGTTGTAACGATTAAGCGGCCAGCGCCATGGGATAACGCGGAGGTGCCCTTGTCGGTCAGTGAATGTAGCACACGGCGCCGCTTTTATTTCTTCTGCGGAGAATCTAATCCATCAGGAACACGTAACGTAACACCATCGTCAACAGTGTTCCTGCGTTGATTCGCCGAGTTACCTATTCCGGAAGAACGCTGCTCCCACTGGTACTACATCGAATGAGACGGGTGCCGGTGGGTCAAAACTGTATCTCACACGGTTGCTTGATTTGTTGTGTGAATATAGCCAGTGTACCACACTTCACCGCTCTGGTGTTTACCAGAGGGTGATTGATTTCCTGATTGTGGTGTCGTAGCCGTCTACACAATTATGTGTGGGTAGTTGCTGGAGCCCTGCTTTCACGAACCGTGTAGCGGTGGATACGCCTGGCTTTGGCACGGTTCGTCCGAGGGACGCGCACACAGAAGTCTTGCCGACATTTTTTAAGGATGTTTTTGAAACTGTTGTTCGCGCTAGCTACCGTCTCCTGGAAGTTCGCCTTCACGCCGTATAAGAGATGATCTGTGAATGTACAACCATTATTGAGATTGGAAAGTTGTAGAGGTTTATCACGCAGTTGGCATATGGGATACTACCTTTGGGTTTCGATGCCAGTAGACGTGCCCCACACTGCCCGTCCACAAACAGTAGAGTCTCCATTCGGTGGCCTCACCTGACCCTCATCTGCCTCGTTACCGCTTATCGCACACAGGCGGTTCGCAGCGGATTTAGGACGTGACACTGGAGAACAGTGCGGTGGTGGAGGGGTGACGAGACTCGATTTATCCAGTGTGAAAGTGGTATGGTGTCAGCATACGCAGTCGTGAACCCGGAAGAATTGTAGTGACGAGCGGTGTGCTGCAGTCATGTGTTTATGTGTCGTGGATAGACGCTACAGTGACGTGAGGACTAACCGTAATCGTGTGGCAGTTGACGCACACGCCCTTCATGTGGATTGTATTCCGCAGCTGCCTGTATCCGGTCATATTACCGCTGCCCTCGTGTGGCAATTGTCTTACCATGTTTCGAATATGAAACGGTAAAGAGTGCAAGAAAGGTTTCGTTGTCTGCATGATCGCCGGAACCCAAAGTCTTTAACGCACACGTGGGTGTGAGTGCAGCTGGGTTTGCAGCCACTAGACGCGCGATGGAGTAGGACTCGGCTCGTGGGGCAACACACCACAGCTGCGCGCCCATCGGAGCACCTTGCATAGTATCCCTGTCGGTCTGGACCGTTTTCTGTTTTCGATTCAGTTCCAGGAGACAACGGTGAGGGCGCAACAGCGCGACCACGAGCGACCGCTAATGAGTACCACCTCTGGTCAGAAGATGGGTGTCTTGCCGGAGTGGCTGCTTCGCGATTTGTGACCTTATCACAAGTGAGGAAGGTGCGTTGTCCTGCCGCCAATCGTGCAGGCGCCGTAGAAATGAATGATTTGGAGAGGCGCGTACCTGGTTGAGAGGATAATGTGCAGGCGTTGGCAGACACCCTTCTTCCATATTTTTTTTCCGTAGGGTGGCGCCACATTTGTGCAGTCTCAGAAAGTATTGATGGACACGGCTATCGATGGAGACCATCATCAACAGTGCAGTGGGAACTGGCGGTCGACACGGCAGCCGTGTAAAGTTCATCTCCCTTGTGGCGAACAGGCCGACCGTGATAATGTCAACCACGTGGCTTTTAGTGGGACGCCTGAAGCTGGGTTCGTGATGGAGGACGTAGCCACCATTGCCGTTCGCTGACCATACTGGACGCGTGGGTTGCGGTGAGCTGTGTCACTTGAACCGTAGAATTCGTCTTGGGAAGACCGCAACATAGGTGGCGAACTCAATCAATGGATAGTTCAACACATGTGGCTAGTTTTTCAATGTTTTGCGCTTTATGTTGTCGGGTGCCATGCATGTCGTCGCATCGCCCCCACACTCTCCCCGAGGCCTCGGGTGACTGCGTAACTGGCCAGGACGGTGACTCCATAGGTGGACCATTTGTTCGGCGATTGTTTGAGATTTGGTTCGTCACGTCAGTCTAGTTTTCGGTAGCTTGTTGTCCCTGCGTAGGAGGCGAATGTGGGATCTTATCTCGTAGAGGAGATGTGTAGATTGTCTGTCTAAAAAGTGCTTAATTTGGTAGGCTACTGACACTATATATCTGAGGTCACTGATAAACGCTGGACCTAGGGAACCGGAGTTTTGACTCTTTGAAACCATGAACCAGCAGGTGTGGCGAGAGTGGTTGTGGGATTTTGAAAATAGTAGGGCCAATACTGCCAGTTTTGCCTCTGTTGCTGTGTCTGTGGCTACTCCGGAGGAGGATGACATCGTGAATGACTTGAGTAGCGGCGAATGGACAGCGTAAGGCAGGTCGTGTGTGTCGCGGGGTTTAGTGTACGTTGGACGCTGTGAGCTGTAGTATGAGGTACAGGAACGGTGGCGACCAGAGAGCCTATGTCGTGCTTATGCTAGGGTGATAGCTTATTCAGTCCCTGTTGTGCGGTACCAGTGCACGCAGTACTCGAGGCAAATGGCGAACTGGGGAAGTGACAGCAACTTGGTCGAGAAGGTGTGCAAAGCGATTTGGACCCTCCTGGATCGGATGAGGCTCGTTTCATGACGTCGGCTCGCCGAGGGCACGAGTGTCGTCAGTCGCCGTATGTGTGTTGGCGCCGCCGGCATCACGGGTGCCCCGTGGTCGTGGCCGCTGTTTGAGACAGGGTATACCCCCCGTACACTGTCAACTGTTTTGGATTATTATCGTTGTCGCTGTTCAGACCCACGGGGTGGCAGTAGCAATGACGCTTTAGACAGTCTTGTTGGTCCGTAGATGAAAGAATGTGTACCAGTACCTCTCACAGGTCCGCTGCATTGTGATCATTGCCTCTTGCCGCAGAATCGCGCGGTGAAACAGTGGGCCAGTTGTAAACTGTCGAGGCGCAGCCTTGGCGTCGGATCCAGTGTGGACTTCTGATGATATGGGAGGTGCAGCCAAGCGTCCATTTCGTGGTCACGAGGGTGTGTACGCTGATGGGGGCACGCTTGCTGAGGGAGGTGCTGCAGACGCTGTTAGGGGGAAGAGAACTGCAGGCGACAGCAGGACACAGTTAGTCGCACTCTTGTTGATGGGGTAACGTGGTGTTTGTTCAGATAGGCGCATGCCGCATCTGTACGCGATTTGCATTTTATGAAGCGCAATGGTTCCCAGTTGTGTTTTCGGGTGTGCGTCGGTGTTAGAAGCGTTTAACGGACGCTTGGTAGAATGGTGAAAATACGAGGGACTTCCGGACGCTCCTCACATCCATTGAATGCTACCCGGCTCACCTATAAGGCTTTTTGAATGTTGATGGCAACCAACAGTACTGCACGTATAGGTGTTGCATCTTTCCCAGCTGCACCCTCCTTCCCCCCAACAACCCCGTCTGTTGTCTTGTGATGATCCGAATTGATGTCAATGCAGGGGTGAGAGAGGTTCATTCACCTGACGGATCTTTCTCATGATCTCCCGTTCTTCGCTCTGGCCTGATGCACGTTCTTCGTTTCATAATGCAACTATTGCAGGCTGTGTTTGGGAGGCTTTCTTTTGCTGTTGCTGGACACGTCTTACGCGTGCAAAGATAGGTAGGAGGGGTGGTCGGGATCAGGAAGCTGTGGTCGAAGGTTCTCGTTGGCTCAGATCATCCGTCGTCTACCTTCAGCAAGGCGTGAGTACCTCAAAGCTTTTTTTCTCTAGCCGTCGCCCCTAGAGACACCAACTGTGTACGTCGTGTGTCGTTGGTCCAGGATGAAGCCAGCCAGGGAGGGAATGACCAACGGCGGCTAAGTATAGTGAAGCAGGTGAGCCGGAAGGGTGCTGGATAAGGTGCCTGCTGGAAGAAGGTTGTTCTGCTGTCAGACAGAGAAAATATTGGGAGACTTCCTCCCCTAACTCAGATCCAAACAATTGCTGCGCTGAGAGCGATGTCTTAGCTGGTGAGTTTCGGTTTTCCGAACACACAAGGGCGGGGTGCTCGAAACGAAACGTCAGCAACCATGTATGGGGGAGATGAATCTGAGTCACTCATGAAGGCCTGGCAGCAGGCATCAGCGGAATCGAAACACGCGGGTGAGAGTGATCTAGTACGGCAGCGGCTGACCAGTCAGCTCATTCTGTGTAAGTGGGATGTGTCGTCGTTCACTGAGTGGCCACGTGCGGAGATGACATCGTAGTGCGGGGAGAAACGGGCAAGGCACTGTTGTGGTGTGGTATATCGCGCGGGAAGAACTGTTTCGTCTTTTCCAGTAAACGAGCATCAGCGACACTGCGGCGAATGCCACTGGGTTGCTGCGGTGAAGACGACTGCAGCAGCGTGCTTGAGAGGTTTTGAATTTCTCCGCGCTGCGCCGGTAGAATGGTAGATGTCGCGTAAAGAACTGTCCTCCTACAGGAACATTAGTTAACGACTTAGCAGTTGTTAGCTAATTTCGGGAATACGCTCTTCAGGAGGATGTAGAACGGACAGATGAGACAAGCGTCGTATAAAGTGTGTGTCGGGGTAGCATGAGACAGGATATGCCGTGGTTGTCGGCTGCTGATATCGGATTGCGCGGTGCACCTGGATCGATCGTCGAATGGGGGCACACATTCTTTCGAAAAACGAAATCTTGGAGGCCAGAAGCCGACGCGTATCCTAGATGAAGATACAAGTCTTTTTTGAATACCAGATGGGCACTCGGACACAAATCGTATCACAGAGCTTATGGGAATGGTAGAGTGATAGGTGCGTGTGGCTTGACTGTGTAGTTGTTCGCACAGTGGAGCTGACGTTATTCTCGGCACCGGTAACCAGTTTTTTCCACAGAAGCTACCTCACGTTGCGTCTGTCACTCGTGAGGGCTCTTTTCGAGCAGCTAGGGAACCACATATATGGGCCCGTCTAACCTATGGGCAGGTACTTCCATCTGCTGTTCCGGCTGACAGGCTGAAATGGAATGTCTAGGGATAACGAGACCCTACCGTTGAAAAAAAAGGGTGCATCAAAGAAGTGAAAGGTACAAAGCAGCAAATGGTGTACGCGTAGAGGTGTGGCTGGTGCGCGAAGCTCATGTGTTGATGGCAGGCGACACTGCCCTCGGTCATTTCGCCGTGCAGGTGAGCTCGTCGGTGCATGTATCTGCTGTGTGTTGTTCTTCATCTGGTATCCTTAGGCATTGTCTGTAGGTGGCGTTCATGAGTTTCTATCGTGCGTACTCTCGGCTCTTAGTTTGCAGTGGGAAATACCAGCGATATGAATATGCTCAGTAAGAAAAAAGACACGTGCACCAAATGTAGCTGCACGTTGACTGTGAATGAAATTGTCTATTTTAATTAAGTCGGGTTGGATGCGGTAAACTTGTATTCTTTGTAATAATGCATCGGCCACACCATAGCTCCACAGCGACAAAATTGTACTAGTCGTTAACCTGGAGTGACCATAGCCCAATGAACACTCACGTTTTCGATTACATGTCGCCGCCCAAAAATGTACGGTATTCAGAATACACGCAGATCAAAATTGATGTCAGGCTAGCTGCGCGAGGCCAACGGGCTGCCGATTCTGGCCGAGGATCGCCCTTTTTCATTTCTAGACTATCGGGGAGTCCGCATGCTTGACGGTTGTCACGGCAAAGGTGAAGGCGCTCGAAGCGTTTCTTGACGATCGCCACAGGTGATTAGGGGAGGCTACCTAAAGGAGGAAAGGTTTCCTTATCGCAGATCTCTTCTGAGTTTTTGTTGCGTGTTCTTACCACGATGTGTGTTGTCAGGCGAGTGCAGGAACGTCAACAAAACAGTAATCACACAACTTGGATTTGCTATCTCGGAAAGAGGCGACAACCAAACGAACAGATAGTCTGGACCTGCAGGTGAAGCAGCGGTTGAAACCGAGCGACCCTTCATGTCTGCCGTGCTGGATTGCCAGTGAATTGCCTTCGTCGTTGACGTTAAGGACAGCGTCGAGGGGACAGTCGCAGTAGGATGACTTGAAATGGTTCATGGAAAATAAGGAAACCAAAAAACAGGTGAATTGGCTTCGCAGTCCGTCGTGAATGACAAAGACATCGGAAGTGGCATCACCCAAAACCGCGTGATGCTTTTTTTGGTCAGCAGCACTTTTACACAGGTCCGTGTAAAAAGAAAAAGAAAAGGAAGAGCGCCTCTTGCGTGTGTACACCGGTGTGCGGTTGAACATCTTTCGCATATTTTTTCTGTGCCTGGTAAGCCTGTCATCATTTGTTGTCGCCTGATGGTCAGATAAGGACAGACATTTGCGATAATTTGATAAAGTGCTTTGCTTGACTGTTAGTGGACGAACGACACACAGTTGGCGACTGTCGCATGTACCTGTGTCGTTGAAGAAGTGCAGATGTCTGTTGGGGCCTGCCCTGAAAAGAGCCAACTATGATAGGAAAGTGGAGGGCAGTGAAACGAAAGTCCTGAGTCTGTTACGGTGTGCTGTACGAGCCATTCACTGTAGTGAATTTCCACAGCTGTCTCCAGCATGTAAAGGCTGCTTCGCCGACTACCTGTTCTTGCATACGTCTCCGACTCAGCTTCATTGGTCGGTAACTGTCTCAAGTCGTTACCCTTTCTAATCGCGCATGTAAACACCTCAACAGCGCTGCCAGTTGTGAATAAACATGAGCCCAGTTACCTTAGATAGGTGTCGTCCTTTTGTGAACTGTCTCTGGCAGACGGATGCCCGGAGATAGCTTTGATAACTCGCCATCAAACACCGCTCGAGTGCCTTATTCGCTAGCAGCTGCTGTTACGTGTGTGGGTCGAATGTTTTTGATCCTGTCCACAGCACGTCAGGAACCGGTATACCCTTAAACACCACAACCGAGAGATATCGCCAACGAAAAAAATGGTGCGTTAGAGGAGGAAGAACAGCTGGTTACTAGCGATACCGTGCTCCGTTTATACTTTTTCTGTGAGTTTAGTGGTTGTTGTTTGTTTGCGGCGACGAACGTTCAGATAGAAATGTCGAAACACATCCACCGTTCCACGTCAGATGATGCGCCCACACGAGGAGTAGACTTCCTAGATTCCATCAGAGAGCGTTGCTGCGAAACACCAATGGAGTAAATGGGAATGGACGGGGCGATGCTGGCCCCGATCCTCATTCCCATGATGCACGCCAGGCCACGAGACTGCTTAAAACGCGCTTCCACAAGAATGGAATTCAGGATGCAAGCATTCCATCGTAGATCGCGTGATCATGCTGGCCCGAACACGATAGTAAAAGATGGATAAGTGACATGTGAAGTCGAGTGAGGGTTCCTAGTACATATTTTTCAGGAAACTATGGGTAAACTGCAGTGTCCGGACGGTAATATGACGTTTTCTCCCTGACTGAGGAGCAAGCTGGCTCTGCTCTAATGTGTCTGCGTTTTCCGTGTACAATTTGTCATAGCACGTGTTGCAACGCACTATCTATGTTTGCCGCGAGCAGCCTTGGTCAGCCCCTGCAGCCGTCAACCGCGACAGTGACACACAAGTCTACAGGCAACGAATTTCTTATTCTGTTCCAACTCCCCCTGGTAAACACAGTCAACGAATGGCGGAAGGAAACATCATATGGATGCGTCTGCGTCCTTGCTAGACGCAAAAAATTGCTACATCATCAAACCAGGGAAGGTGGCGACGACAGTTGACACAACAATGGCATGTGGCAGCAGCGAACCAAAGAGGGGATGCCCGTTTCGCTCTCCGCCAGAGAATTGCGACTCGCCAAGACCGACCCTTTTCCGCAAAGAGCATGGAGCTGCACAAATCGACAATCGGGAAAAGGCGGATCCATAAGTCGTATGACAGTACAAGTGCCCTACCTATGTACGTGAGTCAGTGTTGTGTCCCTATCTCATTGCAACATCATCTGGGGATACCCATAGAGCTGTCTTTGGGACTTGATGTTCTGCATCATGTTCACAGTCCGACGTTCCACGTTACAGACGACACCCACAACGCTTGTAGCCCGCTAACCACGTTGTCGCACGTCGCCGCCCACGAGTCTACCAAATGTGGTGGATGATTATTGCTTGATGAGGTAACCAGACTGCTGGAAGCAGACGGACGGTGTATTCTGACGGCCGACGATAACATGTGTAAACAAGTTTCATCCGATTTGGTTATTGAGAGAGAAATAACATAATGGAGGGGCGCTGAATCGGGTTTGTATGGTGTTGCGGGCATCTCTCAGCTGTGTCACCCCTCGGTCACAGCGTTGCCGTAAGAGGCTGGGCCAATTCACTGCAAAGCCTGCCACTGCAAATCGAGGAAGAAAGTAGTCGTTACGACTGCAGTCAGAGCTGTCTACAGATGTGAAAAGCGTTTGCTCGTCATCTGAGATCAGCACCTGTGGCAGCGGAGTCACAGCAGCACGACTGTTGCCATATATGGGTACATCGTGTCGATGGTTGCCAGTCAATGGTTTTTGCCGCAACCCGGCATCAGCGGTCCACTTTGTCGCCGTAATTCGAGTGAAGGAGAAAACACCGGTACAACATTAGAGTAGATTCTTGGTGACTCCACTGGGAAACCCCACGTTCGTCATGTGGGAGGAAAAGCTTGTGCATTGGGGTTCATGACATATTTTCATTGAGGGTTTCCCTCTTGATTCGAGACAGATGAAACACACACGAACACTCGGGATGCTGAAAAAAGCGGTGACAAACGGAGCGGTAGTTGATGGAATTACTTGCTTCTGTGCAAAGACCGTTTTCAGCCGTTGTGTCTCAGCTGTGAACTTTGTGGAAGAGACTACGGTAAAGGAGGCGGGGGGGGGGGGGCGGGAAGAGGCGTTATGCGAATTTGTAGGGAACGAACTGCTGCACTGGGAGGACACCGGTGATGCCTCATATGGTGAGGAAGAGGTATTGTCCGTACAACCACTGCTACAACCAGTTACGCTGAGCACGGGAAACGCCCTGTTGCTAGGCATGGGTTGGCATCTGCGTGTCGTTGGTCGTTGTTTAGCTGCTTTCTGAGAGCACACTTGAGTTTCGGTGGCCCAGGAGGGGCTTCCGTTTCGGCTTATAGATTTCTCGAAGTACACGTTAAAGTCTGTTTCTAGGAACCATCCGTAATGCACGGTCGAGACAGTTGGGAGTGAACAGCAACAACAGAGTTCGTTGTCGCCCATTGTGATCCTACTCTCCTGGTGAGCCCCTTCGTTGGACTTACCCTTAAACGCGTAGCCGTTTGTTTGTTGCACTTTGCATTTTTTGTTTCGATTCTGCTCAATCAAAACACCTTGTTTGACACTACCATGTTTTTGACTTGGCTGTGGTTCTCTCAGAGGTGTTGTATCGTCGTTTGGCGTTGATCCTTTAGTTGTATTCCCCCTAACTCCTTTCAAGCCCATGAACATTCCCGCTTTAAATGCAGAGAGAAACGAGGGAAATCGACTCATCATACGATTGGGTTTCGTGTATGCCCAGAGCGCAAATGGCTTGGCAGAGCGCTGTCCCCGTTCCGTAACCTGTGGGATTGAACGCTTGAACTGTAGAGTGTCACCTTGTACCACGTGATCAACATGATTGTGAATACGTGCTCAGCGACCATGCTGGCCTTGTTCATCGAATTTCTCTGCGCTCTGAGCAACGGCTCTAGTGAGAGTAAAGCGATGACGACGGAGGAAGTGACGTCTTCAGCACCAGCGGTCACTACTGGAGCTACACTCGCCGAAGTGAAGAACGAAGACTCAGCTACCGCTCTGAAGAAATTGAGCAGGTGGGGTATGCATGTTGAGATGAGACGCTGACCCTTTCCAACCGAGGGACAGATGGGTGTCCAGGAGGACGCTCCCTGGTATCCCGTGGAGCATGAGCTGCCAGAGAAAGTTGGGTACAGGGGGTTTGTGGCTGTTGGCGGCCTTTGGAGGTGTTCTTTTCTGGCGTCCATACATTATGCTGCTGTCGACGCTGGGAATTTATCCTTCTTGAGAAGTGTTGTTTTTCGGCCAAATTCGATACATACGGACAGCCTGTCAGTTCCAGTGGTGCTCTAATACCACTCAAAATGTGTGTCTGCCTGTTGCACTACAGAACCAGACAAAGCCCCATCCAGAAGAAAACGGCGGCGATACATTGCAAAAAGACGGTGACTGTTACCACGGCGGGCGTTTTGCTGACAGCCGTCGTGGGGATGCTGATGGCATCTGGCAAGCTGCGACAGCGTCTGCACGCAACACTGAACAAGGCCGGCGGCGAAATCGAAGGAAACACAATGAGAAGACTTGCAGAAGGAGGTGGTGACGGCGGCAAATGTGTAAGTTTGGTGATCACATCAGAGAGTCGATAGCGTGCCTGTCCACTTGATCAAGAGTGCGAGTCCGCCTCACCAACTCTGCACAGCTCGAGGGTGACTCCTGGAAATTCCGTTTTCAGCAAATGTTCAATAGCCACTCCCGTGAAACATGAGCTCTCTGTATAACGCGTTGGCAAGTGGCCTCTCACGGAGCTTGTTGTTCCGTGGCCAGCGTTTACATTATCGTACATGTCAACATGAGGGTACAACAAAGTAGACCACAGCTGTCGCCTCTCTCCAAGAGCTTCTTGAAATCACCCCGAGACGCACCACCATTCTGGAATATAATGGGGATGCCAGTTTCAGTTCGGAGAACTGATTAATGCTGATTACCCCGCGTATTTGCTGTGTTGTGTCGTACGTCCAAGCGCTTCGTAAATGTGATACTAATCCGTGTGTGCGCGAAGCTGCGCACGAAAGTGTCAATGTCGACGCGGGTCCCACGGGTTTAGAATTTTAAGGGTTTCGGGTTTCTTTAGGGTTTAGAGTTTGGGGTTTGGGGTTTATGGTTTAGGGTTTAGGGTTTAGGGTTTAGGGTTTAGGGTTTAGGGTTTAGGGTTTAGGGTTTAGGGTTTAGGGTTTAGGGTTTAGGGTTTAGGGTTTAGGGTTTAGGGTTTAGGGTTTAGGGTTTAGGGTTTAGGGTTTAGGGTTTAGGGTTTAGGGTTTAGGGTTTAGGGTTTAGGGTTTAGGGTTTAGGGTTTAGGGTTTAGGGTTTAGGGTTTAGGGTTTAGGGTTTAGGGTTTAGGGTTTAGGGTTTAGGGTTTAGGGTTTAGGGTTTAGGGTTTAGGGTTTAGGGTTTAGGGTTTAGGGTTTAGGGTTTAGGGTTTAGGGTTTAGGGTTTAGGGTTTAGGGTTTAGGGTTTAGGGTTTAGGGTTTAGGGTTTAGGGTTTAGGGTTTAGGGTTTAGGGTTTAGGGTTTAGGGTTTAGGGTTTAGGGTTTAGGGTTTAGGGTTTAGGGTTTAGGGTTTAGGGTTTAGGGTTTAGGGTTTAGGGTTTAGGGTTTAGGGTTTAGGGTTTAGGGTTTAGGGTTTAGGGTTTAGGGTTTAGGGTTTAGGGTTTAGGGTTTAGGGTTTAGGGTTTAGGGTTTAGGGTTTAGGGTTTAGGGTTTAGGGTTTAGGGTTTAGGGTTTAGGGTTTAGGGTTTAGGGTTTAGGGTTTAGGGTTTAGGGTTTAGGGTTTAGGGTTTAGGGTTTAGGGTTTAGGGTTTAGGGTTTAGGGTTTAGGGTTTAGGGTTTAGGGTTTAGGGTTTAGGGTTTAGGGTTTAGGGTTAGGTTTAGGGTTAGGGTT
>NC_031478.1:0-38290 GCF_000006565.2 Toxoplasma gondii ME49
GAATATATACATACAAGCATCATTCCTCCTCGTCCCCTCTCACCTTCTCCTTCTGTTGTCAGCAGCAACAGCCGCGCCGCAAACCGACTGACCATCGACATGCGGCGAACCACGTTTCACTCGTTCCTCCAGGTATCCCACACTGTCACACCGTCCTGTTCCCTGTGGCGCCGCCACACGCAACGCGTCGGTCCTTCGTGCCAGACTGCGGCTGGACATCTCGCGTCTCTGAAGCACGGCTTACGTGCTCGTACCCGCCGCCCGATCGTCTGGCACCCCCCCAACACATCTCGTCGCAGCGTGTATTCCAAAACTGGTCTCTACTGTAGTGATCGTTGCGTCGGACAACAGGACACGCCTGATCGCTGTCGCGTACCTCCAGTGCCTGCACACGCCCAACCATGCCGCAACAGCACTGGTCAACGACACGTACTCCAGCACATCTCACCCGTCCCTGAGTCAGCACACAGACTGTCATACCCGCCCCACGCCTCTGGTGCCGCGACCGACCAATCGTACCCTATCGGCAGCACCTGTGACCAAGTGATATCGGGTCTCCGGCTCGAGCGTGGACCACGCTTCTTGCCTATCCTGGGCACGTGATGCCGCCGACGCCAGGCTCCAACACCTGATCGCCTGGTCTCCACCCTCTGCGCTGTCAACTCCCTGTGACCCTCTCAGCCAAACCCGTCACAAACATACATTCATGAATATATACATACAAGCATCATTCCTCCTCGTCCCCTCTCACCTTCTCCTTCTGTTGTCAGCAGCAACAGCCGCGCCGCAAACCGACTGACCATCGACATGCGGCGAACCACGTTTCACTCGTTCCTCCAGGTATCCCACACTGTCACACCGTCCTGTTCCCTGTGGCGCCGCCACACGCAACGCGTCGGTCCTTCGTGCCAGACTGCGGCTGGACATCTCGCGTCTCTGAAGCACGGCTTACGTGCTCGTACCCGCCGCCCGATCGTCTGGCACCCCCCCAACACATCTCGTCGCAGCGTGTATTCCAAAACTGGTCTCTACTGTAGTGATCGTTGCGTCGGACAACAGGACACGCCTGATCGCTGTCGCGTACCTCCAGTGCCTGCACACGCCCAACCATGCCGCAACAGCACAGGTCAACGACACGTACTCCAGCACATCTCATCCGTCCCTGGGTCAGCACACAGACTGGCATACCCGCCCCACGCCTCTGGTGCCGCGACCGACCAATCGTACCCTATCGGCAGCACCTGTGACCAAGTGATATCGGGTCTCCGGCTCGAGCGTGGACCACGCTTCTTGCCTATCCTGGGCACGTGATGCCTCCGACGTCAGGCTCCAACACCTGATCGCCTGGTCTCCACCCTCTGCGCTGTCAACTCCCTGTGACCCTCTCAGCCAAACCCGTCACAAACATACATTCATGAATATATACATACAAGCATCATTCCTCCTCGTCCCCTCTCACCTTCTCCTTCTGTTGTCAGCAGCAACAGCCGCGCCGCAAACCGACTGACCATCGACATGCGGCGAACCACGTTTCACTCGTTCCTCCAGGTATCCCACACTGTCACACCGTCCTGTTCCCTGTGGCGCCGCCACACGCAACGCGTCGGTCCTTCGTGCCAGACTGCGGCTGGACATCTCGCGTCTCTGAAGCACGGCTTACGTGCTCGTACCCGCCGCCCGATCGTCTGGCACCCCCCCAACACATCTCGTCGCAGCGTGTATTCCAACACTGGTCTCTACTGTAGTGATCGTTGCGTCGGACAACAGGACACGCCTGATCGCTGTCGCGTACCTCCAGTGCCTGCACACGCCCAACCATGCCGCAACAGCACTGGTCAACGACACGTACTCTAGCACATCTCAACCGTCCCTGTGTTGGCATGGAGACTGTGTTCTTCTGCCGACACATGTTGTCGTTCCACAGAGTACGTCCGCAAAGGCTACCAGAATGACGCAGGAGTTTGCTGCTTTCGTCGCGGATTGATCGGACCTGTACCCGTGGCAGAGCGCCGCTGACGCCGGGCGGATGAATCTCAATGCGTTAGTTTCATCACGAGTAGTCTCCAGATGGTGTCAGTATTATGTCAAACGATAGAACACGCCTTGTCGTGCTCGCGTACGCCAGACGCCTGGCGATGCCCCGCCATATCGCAGAAATAAAAGATGAGACGGAGTCGAGCACGTCTCACTTGTTTGTGACTGAACCCCTGACTGTCATACCATACCAAAACGTGTAACGCTTTCACACGCAACACGTCGAACATTCGGGACAGAGTGAAATCGGATCTCTGGCTCGACTACGCACTGGTGTATTTGTCTGTAGGGGATACTCGGTGCCTGTGACACATGCCGGGAACGTCTGATCGCCGAGCCTCAATCTCCCGTAGTTTCAACGTGATCTGATGTTGGCATCGAGCCGCGAAAGACGCCTGTTCGTCCTCGCCTACATTCGATGGGCAATCCCAGCCATACCGCAATGTCACGTTTCATACCATACCAAAACGTGTGGCGCCGTCAGACGCAGTACCTCGCATTCTCGTAAGCGAATGCAGTCGGATCTCCGGTTCGGAAGCATATTATCGTAGGTGCCGGAGCGGATCCACAGTACCTCTGACGCGACCCCAAGACGCCTTATCACAGCGTTCATCTCATGTAGTATCTGCGCGGTGTGAGTTCTGGACCACACCTATCCGCACGCCGCGGCTTCCCAGAGTGTCATACGGATTGGTGGCTGAGGGGCTTTGCAGCACTGTCGTCCCCTGAAACCTTTGATGACGTTATCACCGGCCGAGAACTGGGGTTCATCAACTCACGCGCGGGGCGCCCGTCCATGACTAAACCCGTGGTGGTGGCAACCGAGCAAGTTGCGTTCTTCTCCCGCAGACGCGAACGTGAAGAGCAGCTCATCTCCCTCTCACAACAAAGCTACGCAGTCTCCAAATGGTTGTTTTTCCAAGAACCCACAGAATCATACACAAGTGATCCGCTCCAACAACTCGCTGCGCCTTTATAAGACATGTTACTTCCAGCTAGGACAAGAAACCCCTCTGCGAACCCTCCTCCCGTCGACGGCAGTCGCCGATGGAGATGTTGGTGACCGTCAGATTTTGGGGTTTAGCGTTTGGCGGCAGTGCAGCGACTGACTCTATCGCCATCTCCGCTGTTTCTATCCATAGGTTAGGGAAGCAACGTGCGATCTGGTCCGAGGACAGTCGGAAGAAGCACCGGTTCTGCGTTATCGGCTGAGCCTCGAGCTCTGTCAAGATAGAATTTCAAAATTTTGCATCACAGAGTGTGGTTGATGAAGCGAGGGAACGAGTGAACATGAGTATCCAACGTGGGTGTGCTGGTCTCGTGAGATCCCGTCAATGGTGCAAGTGACGCCTATAGCATTGACCGATATGAGCCTTCAGGTTTTCGCGGCGGAGGAATCCTGATGCATGATTATCAGAACAAAGTGGCGTTTCGAGTGGCAGAGCCATCAGTTACTCTTTTAGCTATTCGATACTGACGAATATTCCTGCAATCTTTTTCAGCGATAGCAAACAACCAGCATGCGCAAGCCACCACGAGGTGGGTGACTCAGAAGGCAAATGCTACAAAGGACATATAAACTGGTCTCCCCATTTCAATGTCTAGCAACTCCCTGGCAGTTCACACAGATGTGATGACCCCACAGTCTGTAGCAGCGTTTCTGCGTGTATTGTTCGGGCATCAGTCAACATGGTTCCGTTCGTTCCCATATCATGCGATGAGACAGTGTGACGAAACCTGCAAATACCTCTCGCGACCAGAAACCTCATATGGGGCCACTTGCGACGCTAGTTCAGTGAGAGGGGAGGAAGGTGGAAGTGTCGATCGAACTTGTTTTTTTTTGCAATTGTGTGAACCCTCTGTCCAGGCTATGCAGTTCCGTCTAGTCTCACATGCATCGGCGTAGTTCGACCGAAACGTGAAACTGACACCGTTGTCCTCTAGGAGAAACCACATGAGATGTTGCATCTGCTCCAGCTTACACCACTACAGCCCAGCGGCGTTTCGTGGTTGCATGCGCTTACCCTCTATGACGCAGGCAAGGAGCACGCTGCACAGGAATTTGAGGTCCGTCTGACATACTGAGACACATGCAGAAACGAACCCACCTCCTTTTCGGTGATACGTTAGGCGTTGGAACACTGGCAAACGGCATATGTTAAGCGGAGTCCAAGCGGCACCCACACTGTACGGCGTATGCGACAAGCATTCGATCCATTTCCAATCTGAATATACACCATGGCTTAGGCAGTATTCCGTGGCGTTGTTAAGCCCCTTTAGTGCACTTGGGCTCCTACTCAACGGTGTATGCATAGCTTGCAGTCAGTTTTCCTGGCAACATTTTGAGGGAACCTCTCTGCCGGACAGGCACACAGGTGACGCCTCCCACGGGGTAATGTGCAGCAAATTGGGCATCCAGTTTGTGGAAGCCTTCTGGTGGCTCATATACCTGGAGCTGTGCCTCTTTCAGAGAGTGCACATCTCAGCCAGCTCCATAAAGGTGGTTCCACGTTGGCAGCTTCCGCCTGCATCAAAACTTTGAATCTGTGATTTATACATGGGGGATGGTTTCTCTTGAGCAGGTAGATAAAGGACGAATAATGTTGCAAGTACACATCGAGAGAAATCCCATGCCGCAAAAGACATACGTGGCGGCGGAGATCGGCGAGTCCGGAGCTCGGAAGAAGCCGACCAACGTGACGCACAGGGCACTGCTCACTGTTTTTTGTGTTACGTAGTGCACTTGTTCAGTTCCTCCACACCACCTTTCGTTGACACTGCAACGACCACTCTGCAGCAGAACCTCTCGAGTTTTCCTTCTCGGCCTTCCTTTATGGATACGTACTCGTTCTGTTCGTCCAAAACCTTTCCGTTTGGCCAAGGCCAGGCGTCCTACATGTGAACAAATCCATCCCACTCACGAGCTTACGAATTGCGTTGGTGAACTCAATGCTTACTATCTGATATAGAACGGACCCCATTGTAGAGTATGAGCTTAAATTACGGAGTCGATTAGGTACACACCGCGCACGCGTTAATTATGCCCACCTGTGCATCTAAATTGATATTCGAATATACGTGATAGTCGCTAATTTCCCGGCTAAGCCAACATCACAAAAGTTGCGACGGGCGGCCGCAAAAAAGCTAATGTCGTTAACAGCTGTTGGGGTACACACCACTGCTGCTCCCCGATAAGCACGACAGATCTTCTGTGCAAAGTGGCTTCAAAGCGCAGTGTACTCTCAACAACAGATCATGTCGCAGTTGTGGCGGCGCCATGACACAGTCACCCTAAGCATTATAAGCGAGCACCTGCGGTGCGACAACATTCGACGCAAACAGGTGCAGCTCCACTCATTTACTACACGGCGAACTATTCCCGAAATCGACGTTCAGTAGATTTAAGGAACAGTGGCTGCTGAAAAACGCTTGAATCATGCAACACCAGCAAGGCTGACTGCGCAAGAAAGAACCGTGCTCACATGGAGACGGTTCACAGAACACCTCATAATTGCACTCTGTATACAGAGCAAGACCTCTGCCCCGAGTCAACTTGATTTCTTTTCTGTGCCTTTTCTTGTGTATACACATGCAGATTTGCCCTTTGCTAAGGAATCGTTTTCTACATCGTAACTGAGGTTGGGTGTTTGACGGACCAGCATTAACTGGGCGATGAAAATATAGAAACGTTCTGCAGTCGCAGAAATACCGCGCGTCGATGAGCAAACTGCGATGTTTTTACGGAAAAAAAGTACGCGGTATCCTCTGGGTCAATGCTGGGTGTGAGATATCGTACCATAATAACCTGAGCCGGTTGACATCCGAGAAAAGGAAATTCCCGTCGTGGTTATTTGCATTTAGACCTCCCCGTTTCAGGATGTGTTCGTGGTCCTTGTTTCGCCGATGCAGGTGACCTGGGTCATATACAGCCACGAATAGTGTCTCCAACATTTCCGCGGTGACAGTGTTAAGATAATTTCAAAACCACACCTGTTACGAACCAACATGCGACGTTAAGGAGAGGACAGTTGGACGAGGAATGTGCAGTGAGCAAGGTATGCATTAGCAATTAACAGTTTCATTCCGAATATGACTTTTGCTCTTTCAATGAATTGCCACAAGGTCCTCGAGAAAAGTGCATTGGTCCCTAAATAATATATTGCTAATCGCATCACACACCCGCACATTATATTGAGGGCGCACATCCACGAGAGTAGACTTTGTCGGATTCCAAGCTGGGACGTCCACGAGATCGATTCATCAAAGACAAGTCTCACCAGCGTCTGATGCAGAGAAGGAACCACCTTCGGGGATATCATGAGAGATGAGCAAGAAAAGCAATGTCTCAAACAATGATGGCCAAATCACCGCATCATGTCTTCGTATCTGAAAATGCAGAAACAATCCCTTAACGCAAGTGCCGCGAATTCAACGGTTTTTCGAGGATAGCCATGATATCATTCCGCAGGCGCAACCGTGTTTTCTTGTTTCTACTTTGGGCGCTTGCAGCTATCTCCACCGGCTCTATCCATCTGAAAAGAAACGCCAGTCACCATCCTACCACATTGTAGCTTTTTTCCTACTCTCTGTCACCTACCTCGCAATTGCGGACCCGGTGCACGCTTCACTCCCATTCGTGTACGTATCCATCAGCATGGGAACGGGACGTACGTAAGGCACACCTATTTCACTTACCAGCTGCGACGACAAACACATGGTCAACACTGTGGAGTACTGTATAACCAGGTATTGTGATACAGAAACGAGGCGTATTTGCAGCGCACGCTGGCCAACGAAACGTACCGTCTGGAAAATAATAGTAACGGCACCTGCCGACCCATAAAGCTGCGTATGGCACATCAGTGCATTTCTGTAGAGCGGACACAAATTGGTGCTGCATCTCAGGGGCGCACAAAGAAAAACAATTTGTGGGCCGCTATAACCACACGAAACGGGACTAGGAGTTTACACTACTGATGGGAAGTAGCAGGGGGAAAACATCAGACCCGTTCACGTCCCGACAGAACGTGTGGAAGACTCTAGATACCGCGATGCCCCCTGTGTGCAATAATGGTAAGCGAGAGCTTAGAAAAAAGGCTTTGTTATCGATGCTTCGGATGGATCAGTCTGTCGCTCTTCCAGCACATCACGCGACTGCTGAACAACAGCGTCCGGCAACCTAAAATGTCCAGGCTTGTATTGATCCTATTCATCCGTCATTTATGCCGAAAACACTACCTGCGATATTCCTACCACCGCCTTCTCAGCATTTCTGTTACTTGATGCATGCGGTCCACATTCTCAATCATGATTACGCATGACAAAGTGCTGCAGAAATGCCATTACATGTTCTTCTCTAGCTCAGGGGACAGCGGTTGGCTACTCACTGCCTACGGAGGGGCACAGTAGAAGCAGCAGGTGTTCCGTTGAGAAATCGTGATGAATAGCTGAGGGAGAGCGTAGCAACTCGTACAATTGCGCCACCACGTGTCGTATACCAAATAGGCCAGTGCCGCTGGTAGTAGGAAGGCTGGTTCTTTGTAGCTTCCACAAAAGATGAGATAAACACGTGAGTGGTGTAAGAGGTGATTCCGTACCACCAAGATGTGTGCACAAGGAGTGTATGAGCTTTAATTTAGCAAAAGGCACAAACGTATCAAGAGAAACAGCGTGGAGAGAAAGCAGACACTTCGTTTTAGCGTGCAGTCACATCACTGAGCGAGTTGAGCAAAGCCTTGCTAAAAAACACCGTGCTTGAGTGCCGCCGTACTAGCTGGAAAAAACGTAAGCTCGCAGCATGCACCGTCACCAGTTTGTTTTGTTATACACGAAATGCGAAGGTTAACAAACCGGCCAGCCTAAGTCAGAACGGACTCCAGACGCGTGTCGGCAATCGACAAGCCACACTTACGGCCTTGACGGCAGACAGAGAGAAAAAAGAGTTGTTCGCTTCGAAATTAAAGATGCCGCTGCGATTCATTCATTATCACAGAAGCCAAATGCGACACCTGAAGGCGCTCTGGTGATAGTGTATTATATCAGTGTCTATTCTGATTCTCTGGATATCCCGTGTCTATTCTGATTCTCTGGATATCCCGAAATATGTGTTCTAAATTTGTCATTTATTTTATTTCGGTGTAAAGTCTCAAACTTGCGCGTACAACCTTTGGGTAAGCAAATTCCGTTCTCACGCGAGGTCTCTCATGAATAGCGGGAACGAAAAAGTCATCCTCAGAGTTATTTCTGAATACGGCGGCACGTCCACATTGGCTAGCTCGCAGCTTCATAACCGAGACCTACCATCCGCTGCAACAGTACGTCAGGACCAGTAATTTCTTACAGTGGAGATACCACATTTCAAGGTAGACAACCAGGGATTCGCGTGGGAGCAGACGCACAACTGGCAGGGCGGTCTTGGCGCCACAAAACGCTCTACTATAATGTATCTGTGCCAGATTTCTTGAAAAAGAAGGGCTTGAGGCTCAACACAATCCAGCAGACGATAGAGGCTTACAATCTGCCAGTGTATACCCCGGAAAAACGTCACGTTGACCTCATTGACCAACATTAGATATCCAGTCGCGTGGGTGGCGACATGGTTTGTGAGGCTAGGATGTTGCTAGTCGTGTGCATGGGCTCAGCGCTTACTGCCTGATTGTAAATGACGAAGAGTCAACGGAAACCAGTTCTTTCCATTTCATCATTTGCTTTGTTCTTCGACCTGTTGCTACACGGCGAAGTTAAGCAGAAGATGGGATCGTATCACGTCAGCACTGTTTCGCTCACGGCCTGCACCGGTCAGGAGAAATTGTGCGACGCCAAGATGTGACTCACGGCAGTTCGTTGCAGGCACGGTGAAACATCAAGACAAATGATCAACAATCGTCCGGGTTTTCCAATGAATGCTACAGTGGCACCTGAACAACTGGTGGCTCGATGTAGAAGCGAAATGCAGTCTTATCCGTCGGTATAGCATATCAGTGCGCAGTCACTGCACCCATGTAATCGCGTACAGTCTTCAAGAACACATGAAAGGAAGCCGTCATTGTCAATATAAATCGAGAAGTCATAGAATAACAATTTCTACAGCAAAATTGCCGACAGGTTCCGTAACATAACAAAGCAGCAATCTGTGCCCCTATACGTGACTTGAGCATGTAGTACTTCGCACGTTCATCGGCAAAAGCACACAGTTTGTGATGATGACATCCCCCAGCATCCATCGTTTTTTTACAGTTGGAAGTTCGGCGTCACAACCGCAAGAATAGAGAAACACGTAGTGCGTATACGAAAGATGAGTACTTGTATCCTTTTTTCCCGCTGACATAGCAGACCGGATCACTGCTGCGCAAAGCTTCCTTGTTTGAAGAAGTCATCGGGAAGATATAAGTGTGTTTCTGCCGTGACACACGGCGAAGGCAATGGGTTACCTGCCGTGTACGATCAGAATGGTTTTCACTGACCTCCCGAAGCATGATGAGACACGTTTAATGATATATCGTTGCATCCTTCTGTGCACTACTCAATTTCCAGTTACCGCATGTTGACGCAACGCTATGCTAGGCTACGTTCCTTCAGCGTACCCATTGCACAGGTCGAATGCAGAAGACTTGCTACTGTTCCCGTTTCAGGTTGAGGTGGTATGTCCCGTCCGTACAGTGATCTCAGCTCTGCAGCAGCCCGCTGCAGCCTCGGGTCGAGTGGCTCTTTTCGTGCGTGCTTACGATCTGTATTTTAGAGCAGGTTGTACGGTGTGGCTGTCAGTGCCAACGTCCGTCAGGTGGAGAGTAGTGAAGTCGAAAACGCTAACGGATGCTACCACTTTAGTCTACCGCTCCCAAGTACGGGACATCTGCAGATTGGTAAGCGGCACCAAGGTAAACTTTTTGCTCACCTTCTTCGCCTTGAAACACCAGCCCGAGCGAGATACAACGGAAGCCTTCTGTGTCCTTTCAGTAGAAAGCGTTTACGCCGTGAACAACGGCGAGAGCTCTTCTGCGTAGGCAGCTAAGATAGCCTGAGCTGCTCGGCAGCCACCTACCGGATTGTATCCGTCTGAATCATTTTCGGTTCGCTGTAGTTCATCGAGAGCTTTGCGGTGTTGTTCTCACGGGAAAACTTGGAGCGGTTCGTACCCCCAGCAAACGCACGTCCTTCCAAGTGTCTATGGTGTCCGTAGACACAACTATATGGCTAATCTCATGACACTTTGTACGATACCCACGCCGTCGTATCTCAAAAAAACAACTAAGAACTCACATTCTTTGACTCATAAGTGCAACAAAGCTGCTGCAGCCATTGCACAAAGGGCGACAACGAATGGGTGGAGACGTCCAGAATAACCAATGAACGTCTTTTCACCTGAGAAAATACACACCTGAGTTTGCAGATATTGGAGATAGCTCAGAGGAGGTCGCGCTGTGACGTCCCTCAGCAAGGTATGTTCCTCTAGTCCAGTATCGTGTCGATGTGAAGACGTCTATTGCTACTTCGTTTACCCCCAAAACAGCATTCGCCATCGTCGAATGGCGGTCATGAAAATGAGCATTCAAAGTCGTCTGCTATAGCTTGCGCGCCGTCTTGCCTAATTGAGACGCCACCTTCCTGGACGGCAGGTGCCTTCGCGCGAGTCGACAAAAACTCGTAACGATCTCCCGAGTCTACCATTCCCCGTCAACAGGAAGTGATGCTTTAGTAGCTGCCCTTCAGTCACCGAAAGGCGAATTTTATTGGTGAATCAACAACTGCGCACGAAATGTTCATCATCAGTAAGTACGCGCTCGGGGCTTGCATCGTGATATCGAACACAAACACAAGCTGTATAAAAGATTGTCGACACTAAGATATTGCATTTGATGACGAATTTCAGGAAAGCGTGTCTGCACAGAAAAAACATTGATTTATCAGTAATGTTTCGTCAGCACGTCACAGCGTGTGTCCTCACAAAGGCTGTGGTTGTGTGTGATAACGGACTGACACCAAATCGTCTTACAATCTTCCATGTCAATTGGAAAATGCACGTTCGACCCTTTTCCGGAACAAAACTAGCGGGAGGCTATTTGACCTTTTACACTGCAAAAGTGATAATTAGTACTGCGAGGCCCCCTGCCTCCAAAAGGATGTCATACGGAGAGTGCTGGCATGTGCGGCTGTTTTACCCAACGCGTGACAATCCAACGAACAGTCAACTGACCTTGTGACTCACAGTTGCATTTTCAATACCATTTAGTAACCAAACTCGATATACGTTTTCAGCTTTGACACTCGTCGAAATGGCTCCAGCAAGCTTCTGCACGTTTAACTGTGCCCAGCTGGTTCCAATGTAGATTTTAGCTTCGGGAATAGTGGGATAAGCAAATGCACTCGCAAATGAAGAGCGACGTATGCCACCTATTCAGCCCGCTGCGTGTGACAAACCAGGTTCGGAAGTGACACGCTTGTCAAAGCGCCCCCATTGTCTCTCGGAGAGATTAACCGTCCACACCACGTACCGCCAGAAGCTCCGTTTCGGCGTCGAGAGCGTGGAATATTTAGAAATGTACAGAGTATGCTGCCCATAAATCTCTTGAGGGCTCTAAGTGTACACCTGATCGTTCTGCCATGTTCGCACCATTATGATAGGAACAACACAAAACCTCTGAGTACTTCTTTAGTACAAGAGTCGTGTTTCTTCCGCTCAGCGTTCTTGTGGAGGCATCGTAGATCCAGTCAGCTGTCTACGAGTGTTCGTCCTTCTCGTAGCCATAGTCACACATACGGATGTGGTTTCCGGTGGAGCCTGTAATTTAATTCGAAGAAACGTGACGGGCGATGTGCACAAGGCTTGAAGCATTCTTCATCTGAATGGCGGAACCACATTCGTCAACGACTCCCGTCTTAATAACCGATACGGCACTCTCACAGTGCCCAAGTAGCCACAGCAAGACCAAGCAAAATGAGCCTGATACGGTTGACGCTTGAGCGGTGAAGCTGCGATTGATCTGAAACTCCGAATCAGGAAGACGGTACGACGACACGCAGAATCACATTGTTTTCCAGTGAACAGCTCCAGCTTTCCCAAAGTCGTCTTGGAGCAAAAAAAAAATTCAGAACCGCTCTCTTGTGTTGGAGGACCACAAGAAGCCAGGTGGAGTTCTGAGTACACTGACGGCGTGCCTCTCTCCACTATACTTCCGCGGCACCGCCGTATACTTCTGTAGCACCGCCGCTTCCTTCAACCGTAGTGCGGTCTTCTGCTTCTATCGCACCGCTGATCCCTTCAGTTGGGTTGCCCTCTTTTACTTCTGTAACACCGCCGCTCCCTTCAACTGTGGTACTATCTCCTGTTTCAGTCCATCTGTATGTATCACTCCAATCGGTATCAGTCTCACGACCGCTGACGGAGTCAGCCAGGGCTGTGCAAACCCGACATGCAAAACAGTCGAGAGAAACTAGTGGTGCAAGAACCATCAGAGGGAGCACAACCGAGAAAAGCAGTATAGGCGAGTCATGATGGAACAGCAGCCCACGTCTCGCCTTCAGTTGAGAGGGGAGATGCCACCCGGTGGAGAATCCTGAACGTTTTTTTTCAACCATGCTCTCCATTGTCTTTTCACCGCTGGTTACCTCCGGAGATCCGACGACCCTATCGGGTGTAGGCGTCGTCGTTTGCGCTGAACCTCAGCGGCACGACACGGGGAAAACAAGCACAGGCTCCTGCTTTGTTGCGAAAACGGTTCCGAAATGGGATGATTGCACGAGTATCCGTAGAGATACAAGGGAAAGTGGCTCGCTCACCAGGAAAGCGTTCAGTGCTTTTCAATTCATGAAACACTTCTCTGCCGGCAACATCGCCTACGAGGGATTGAGTCAAACCGAATGACTTCGTCTGCCCTAATCATTTAGGCTTATAGAAATCCGCAGATGGTTTTGAGGTGAGTACTGCAAATATGATTAATTTCCAGATGAACACCCTTAAGTGTGCATGTATCTCCGTCCGGTCAACGGAATGAGTGCGAAGTTTGCGCTGTCCTGGAAGCAGCAACGAGTGATGCGGCCGCACACAGCGTCGAATGGCTGCTGGCCCCGGCGGGTGACCGAGGCCCCATGGGCCCCGTGTCCGCGTGCTCACACGTTCGCGTAGAAGGCACATGCTGTGCTCCGGCCAACGACAACAGAAGGCAAATTGGATCTCCTCCAGCATTAAAACAGCTGAAGAACAAAGAGGGCGGCGACCTGAATCGGTCTGGAGTCTGGTGCAAAAAGCAAACTGTCCGATTCAACATCAGAAAAAGCGACAGATCCTTTGTCTACCGTATTCCAGTGTAGTCACTTCGTTTCACAAAGTAGTATAGGCATGTGTCTTGCCATTGATGTAAAATATACCCAGATAGTGTTTTACAGCAGGCCGCAACCATCACATTTGCTCTTTCGATGTGTGTATATCACTTCACTACCCATTTAATTGGTTACCCCTTAAGGCAGAAAGCTACGCGAAACGCGGAAGCAGGACTTCACTGCGCTGAACCAGTGCAGTAATACTGCACCCATCAGTCATGATAATTGAGATAGCTCCATCGTATACGACTATATGCTATCCTAATGGAGCATGTGCGGATGACGATAATTCAGTGTTCGTCCGCAGAAGGCAAGGGGGCTTCCACTACTGATGGTAACAACGTTCGGAAATTTGTTGCCTCCATGAAGCCAAGACGATACCGTTACTTGAAAATGAACTCCCTTCCAGCTTACTGCGCGATTGAATGACTGCCGAGCAGTCCTGTCCAGAACGTCTGACCAAGATAGAAAGCAAGAACCTCTTTGAAGTCGAAGCACGTCCATGGAAAGGACGCCATCCGCACAGTTGGCCGTGACGCCAGCCGTCACAGGTCCAACGTTGTACGAACTCTTGTAAGATTGATGTCTCGTATCCCATCACTCATTGCGGGCAAACGCAGCGAGACATAGAAGGGTTCCGTTTTAAGAATTTCGCAGAGCGATACCTATCTCTAAAGTATGTTCAGTCGACACATGAAACAGAATTTGAAAAGTACCTCGATAAACGCAATGATATTTCACGCGATAATCCTTGTCGAATACGGTTTGTCTGCTCTTGGCGCAGCTTTCTTCGTACTGCGCAAGAGACATGTGTGGCGACGTTACTTTTATTTTCGCTTTGTATGACCGAGTCAATAGCGACGCAGAGGCGTTTTTCCGCTGAACAACACGGTAGCCAAGATTGAGTTTCGCCACGCAAGGTAAATCCGTCGACGGTTTCCTTGGGTGCTCCTGAGCCTATAATTGGATAGCTTCATTAGCTCCACCACAGATGGCATTTTCTATTGACTCCAGGTGGGATCCAGCCTCTGGTTACCGCAGCAAGACATAGACACGGGAAGTGCCCGACAAAATGAACCCGAAGCGTCACAGCGCCCGGGAATGAGATAGAAAAGAGAGGTGGGCAATTCTTAGTGAATACAAACGAGGTACCACATCGGCTTTTCAAACACCAATCGCATTTACAGCGGGCGAGCCGATGCCAATTCAGTAAGACCATGAGGTGTCACGAATGCCTCACGTGCCTCCCTCAGACAACCCAGCTTTCACACGCCTCGAGAACCGATGGCTTGTCAACACGGCGTTTATCCGTTAAGTGTGTACCGGGGATGTCGCTTCTAGCGACCGCCCATGGCCCCTATCGAAACGCTCCCTCCAACTATCAACCGCTCTAAGAACCATTTCCTGCAACTTCGTTTACGCCTAGCATCCCTGACGATACACATTCCCTGCGATTCAAACACCATCAACAGACACAACACCAGAGACATGAATGGTTCGCAAAGCCGCACCTCCTCCAAATCATGAAATTACTTTGTCCTGACTCTCACCGTCCCGGTGTGCCGAAAACGCACAACGGGTATAACCAGAGTAAACTTTAGATTTCTTGGTGGAACTGGCAGACCCGCCGCTGGGCATACAATTAAGCGACCATCCATAGCATATTCATGCCAGAGCTCGTGCACATTTAGGTCCAGTATGGGGCGTAGCACCCCACTTCGTAAAAACACGTGGCATGCATCTAGGCCATCCACCCTCCCAAACACAAGCCGCACAATATGCGAGACTCGTGAGGTCAGCAACCTCTTCAAGAGCGTCTCCGATGTCGGTGTCTGACAGTTGGGGGACGCGGCGACCCTACACCCCTCATTCCTGATCCTACACTAAACACTACGTTAAACAATAAACCGAACTCGAAACGTTACCCTACACCCTAACAAACCATGTTGTGCTGATCCGTTTTCTGTTATCGGCTGCCTTTGCACATTTAGCCTCGGGTTTTACGGAGCGCGATGGCTTCAAACCCTGAACCCTACAGGGCAACCTTAAAATGTAAAAGAAGTCCCTAACCCCTAAAAGCGAGCCCGAAACCCTAAACAGGTTCAGACACTTGGGGATGCATGCCAACAGTGCCAACAGTTTGTGCTTCCTGTGGAGTCCGATAGTCTCTTTGTCACACTCGCCCGAAACCAGTTGGCAGATTCGCGCAGCAACAAAACACTTCTCCAGAGAGTGTACATGCTGTGCAAAAGAATCACCGTGTGCCTCTGAAACTAGCCACAATGAGCCCCATCAGGAGCGTTCATTTAACGGAAGCGAAATGCTGATATTCATCGTAGGAAACGCAACGGACTGTCTCTTTGAAACGTAGAGAAAAACTACGGTAAAGTGGCGAAACACCGACGTCCAATACCACTTTCATGTTCAAAGGAAAACCAAGTGATCGGTCCGCCGCACGGTACGTGCACAGGGGGGGTAACGGGATGCGGCATTCTTAGACAAAATATTTACCGGAACTGTACGCGCCAAAGCTCACAGAGCCCGTCTGTTTCCCAGCCACAGCAACAGTCCTCTAACCGTCCTGATACTGCAATAAACGCAGCGGTTATACTTACTTAAAACCATCACCTTGGCTTCACGTGACCCTTGCCCGTCATGCTGGTTAGCCTGCTGCTGCCAACATGGCGACGGCCTCCGATGGAGTGTTTCGGGTGGAAGCGTGCTATACGAAGTCTCGTGGCGTAACGTGCCTCATGGAAATGGGAATCCGGGTCATCATCACCCTGACCGTTACGATTTAGTCCACTCGTGTTCCGCAACAACGCTCTCTGGCGGTATAAAGAACCTCCTCAACCTTCCTCGCGTGGAAGCGCCATCTGACGTGGAACGGTGGAATCGTTTCGACCATTCTGTCCGAACGTTTGTCGCCGCAAACAACCTAAAACCCTAAATCCGCAGACCAGGACCTTACAAGTCGCAATGGACGGGGTAGCTGGCAACCGTGTGTGCCTCTTTCCTATTGCATGACTGTTTCTCGTTGGTGACATCTTTTAGTTATGGTGCTTAGGGACATATCGGTTCCTGGTGGGTCGTGGACAGGATCAGAAGCATTCGACCTACAAACGTAACAACCGCCGGTTGTATCTATCTCCAAGCATCCGTCTGCCAGAGACAGTTCACGAAAAGTGAGTCGCTTACCTAGATTAACCGCGTTGTTTCTTCGTGACAAAACGCGCTGTTGAGGTGTCTACATGTGTGATTAGGGATATTCACGACTCGACTCGTACAAGACCCGTTTCAGACTCAAGACTTCTTTCATTTTAGACTACCCTCCGCTTTCATATCATAAGTCTTTTTTCTGGGCAGGCTACAAAAACATGTGTCTGTACTTCTTCAAAGACAGACGCAGTTGCAGGAGTCGCCACGTGTGCACTGTTGTTCCACTGACAGTTAAGCAAGACGCTGTTATCACAGCATCGCGAGGTTCGTTTGGTTTCTATTCGACCAGCAGGCAAAAAAAGGGGAGTGTTCTTACCATGCACATAAAAAATTGTACGAAGAATGTTGTACCGTACAGCGACACACACACAGAAAAAAAAGTTCTCCTTTTTCTCCACTCTATGCGGACGCCGGTTAGTACAATGCTGACCACGGTAAGAAGGATCACACGTTTTTTGATGATACCTGTTCTGACGATTTTGTCATTCAAGTTTTTTCATTATGGACTTTGTCACGTCACCTTCCTCCATCTTCTCGCCCAACACCGGCCGGGGACATAAGCGACGAAGACGAACCACTGGTAATCGAACAGGATAAACAGGAAGCGTCGCTCGGTCTCAACCACTGCTTCACCTAGCGGTTCAGCCTATATTTCCGTCTGGCTGTCTCGTCTTTCCGATGTCGCAATCACTTGGAAATGTAGTTAATTGGTCGTGACGCTGCATTGCGCGCCTGACGGAAAAAATCGTCACAACACACAAGCAACACTCGGAGGAAGTCCGAGTTAATGAAGCCTTTCCTATTTAGGGACTCCCCCAATTGCCTATTGTTCTCACGAGGGTCTGGAAATTGGATCAGCAGGATTCTCCTTCTGCTCCCCTCCTCACAGAAACGCACATGTCAACGGGGTTTCAGACTTTACAGTCTGCACTTTCATCTTTGCATTGGCAACCATCAAGCATCCGGATAGTATAGAAATGAAAAAGGGTGATCTTCATCCAAAATTGTCAGCCCGTCGGCCTCACGCATGTAGCATGGCGGCAGGTTATGATGTACATGAACACAGTACTTTTTCGGAGGCATACATGTAATGGAAAGGGGGATTGTTTGCTGGGCTATTGTCACCACACGCTGCCAGATTTGTATAGCTTATGATACGATATGGCCGATGCATTATTACAAGGCATACGAGATCGCCATGGCCAGAAACGGCGGAATTAAGTGGCCTAGTTCCATCGTGCCGCTGCATTACGTGCACACGCCCCGTTCGTTAGCACGCACATTCGTATCTGGTATTCTCCACTGTAACCTGGGAGCCGAGGGCAAACAGACTAGAATCTCATGGATGCCACGTACGTCTCTCGCCTAAGGATACCAAATGGGGACTAGCATAACACACATACGCGCACGGACAAACTCGCCTGGACGGACATTTGACAGAGTGCAGTATCGACCGCCAGGAACACGTGATTATCCCACACCAGCCACAACTCTATCAATGATGAAAACATCTGGTGCTTTGTACTTTTCGCTTCTACAATGCAAACCTTTTTTCTCAACGGCTGTGTCCGGTTCTTCCGAGGCATTCCATTGTAGCCTGTCAGCCGTAGGCGGAAATGATAGTACCTGCCGCTAGGTTAGAGGGACCCATATATATAGTTCTCTACCCTTGAAAAATATCCCTCAGGAGTGATGGACGCAATGTGCAGTCGATTCTACGATATAAACTGGTACGGGTCCCGAGGGTGATGTCCACTGCATTATGAGGGCAGCCACATCATCAACCCACACATGCATATCATTCTACCGTTCCCATAAGCTTTGCGAGACAATTTTCGTCTCAGTTCTGTCCATATGGTCTTCAAAAGAGACACTTTTCTTCATCGAGGGTAGGCGTCAACTCTTTGTCTGTGAGTTTCCGTTTTTCGAAAGCAAGTGTGCTCCCAATCGTCGATCGATGCAGGCACACGCGCGCAATCCGATGTCCATAGTAGACAACCACGGCATATCCTGTCCCATGTTACCCTGACACACGCTTCATACGCAACATATCTCACCCGGTTGGTCCCCTAGCCCCCTGAAGAGCGTAGTCACGAACTCGTCCAACCTATAAGAAGCCGGTGACCTGTGCCCCCGTACCAGCGTCCCATTGTCAGTTCTTTCCGCGCGGTCGTGTGCCACTTTCACCGTCCGACAACAGAACCTACGCACTACTCCTCCATCGTGCTTACCACTTAACCGCTACGACAACTGCGCCCACCTCACTCGTGCACTACTACTATATTGATATCCTGTCCGCCTCGTACTTCGGCAACCTGACACAACCACATCGTCACTGCATCGCGAATACAAGCGACGTAGCCGTGTTTATGCGCATCTTATGGTCGCTTCCAATCTCAAGTATTCAAATATTCAAATCCGATCATCGGCAACACACGCACAGGCACGCGATAGAACATTACATCGACCCTCCCAGAATTACAGCACCAGAGACTGCCTCTCCTTCACGTCGCCCATTTGTTGCGTCAACACGTGTGCATTAACCGTTGTCCGTCTCCATGTCAGCAAGTTCCTACTTCGCGGTTCTGGAATTGACGCATGCAGGAGAGCAGCATACCACAACGGTCCCTGCCAATAACCTAGGTCAATAATAGGTTTGAACAGGCGTCACGTCCCATACCTCGACCGTCTTCCAGGTGTATACAAGAGCATGCGCCACCAATTTCACGGCCACCTCATGCCACATGCCGGCCTTCAGCATTCCCTCACCCGTTGTCTTCGTCCCTGTGGGACCCTCTATCACCACATCGCCACCTATCTGCAGCAAAACAGACATATGAACCTCCATATCGGCTAGGTGAAATATAGTCCACACTATCCACACTTCGTCAGTCTCACGGCATTTCACATCAACGGAGCCCCCGCACACGCGAATCCAAAGCGTACCGCTCACAGCCAATGAGACAACACCATGACCGCCGCCAGAACAACCCCTCAATTCCCTATTGGCTCCGTCCCTGTTGCAGAACCCACACGCTGGCTCGGCACCTCGAGCCCCCCCTTTCTTCCTCCGCTGCACTGGTCACCACATTGTCAAATCGTCCACCTCTTTCCTACTGCCTGTGAGTGGGCGAACTCAGTCGTGATGTGCCCGCACGGAATCAGCTACGACCACCGTGTCCCGTCTCTCTTCGGGATCCATGACCGGTGTCAAGTGACCCCGCCAGCTCGTGAGAGCGCTACCATTGGGATCCGAGCGGCTCGAACCAAAGAAACGTATCTGGCACGCGTCCATCGAACCTTCGGTGCACCAAGCACAATATTACATACGAATCGTCGCTTAGCCAGCGTGGACCAACCTCCTTAAAGTCGTGTGTACACTGGAGTGGTTGTGTACAGCAATCGTGAAGAATGGAGCCGCACGTGGGTGTCGCCGGACACCCACAGAAGAAACTCTGTTGGAGGCAGTCGGATGGTTGCTCCCTTGCCGGCGGTTAAAACTACAGCTGTCTTGTGCCGGATGTAGCATACCGGCAGCCATCCAGCCAGGATCGATAAATGACTGGCTCGAGAGCAACAAGACCACTCTCACGAACTCCCTGCCCAGTGTATGAATCGGCAGCGGGAGAAATTGACAACTTTGGTCCAGCTGCCAGTGGAGACCACCACTGCAAATGTGTCTTCGACTGGCGCTGGCACACGTCATCTTATAGACAGGACCAGACGGGGCAGCAACGCATGGTGCAATTACCGAACAGCGAGAGTCCGGAAGATCGAAAGTTAGGAATACTATATATTCTCGACGAGGCTGCTTCTCATGGAGTTGCGAAGGATTTGGCACTTAAGCGCTAGAACGTGTCCTAATCATTATATGAACCGTTTTCTACTTAAAATGGGAGACCTACACCCGGTCGAACGACTGCGTGCACGGTCTCACTGGTGCAGTAACTGTGCGCTAGAACAGCTGCTAGCATGTCTAGATTAGCGCGCGCCTGGTGAGGACTCCTTGCCCAGACCCTTGCTGTGCATACTTTGTCCAACTGCACATTCATCAAACGATCATCTCAAATATATTTCAGAGGGCCGCGTTATTCCCTGCAGTATACCCGCATGCGTCGTGGCAGCGTTGGCTACGCTCGCTGACATACCCCTCGATTTATATAACTCTGTACAAAATGGAGGAGCATGCTGATTCCTCCTCCGCCCCTGTAATCTTCCCAACATCGTAATCGTCATCGCCCTCATGCTGTCCATCAGTTGTCAGACGAAAATGTGCATTTGCCTTCCCCTGTCACCAACGCCATGTGCAAGAATATATTATGACAGCACAGTACAACAGAGACACACGATCCTGGAGACATAAACCAGATACTGCTAATCGCACTTTTCGATTCGTCATCCATTGTACCTCTTATTTCTCAAGAGCAACAAGACACGACAGCCGGCTGCATACAGTCATGCAGACACAACAATAACTGGCAGTATCCCACAATTTCACCAGATATCCTCTTCAGTCATCACCTATGGTTACTGGCTTGCACCGGCGTCACTTGGACTTCATGGGATTCGCTTACTAGGAGCACTCCTACCATGATTCCATGGTTTTCCCTCGACACTGAATAATCTAAAAATATGATGCATTCTTTTGTCAATAAAGACGATTATCCAGAGCATCATATATACACGCCCCTACAACCCTCTGACATCCTCATAAATACCATCGTCATAAGACCCTTTTTGATCACGGCCCTCGACGGTCCCACCGGAAAAATCCCGGGAAAACTCGGCGTTGGACGCTGCATAAAAAGAGGATTTCCACCAGAGCGGGTGTAGACTCGTGTCGGTGGCAGCAACACATTTGGACAACGCCAAGAGAAAAGAATCTATCCAGACGGAGAAAGTACTCGGCCTGGTTGGGCACATCATTGCGACCGGTCATCTAAGACAATGCACCGCAGGACCACCGTTAACCATCTTCGGCGCAGCACTGGTTGGGAGTGAAGCATTCATAACGAATTAACTGACCCTAAGAACCATAAAAAATACAAAAACCCGGCAATACCTAAAACCTTGACTATGGTACTCTGTTGCGCAGGATGCGCAGACTTGGCTCTTCGCAGAAAAAACACGCGCGGCTTTATCTAGAATGCACACTGACGGATGCAGGTCATGCCGTGATGGGCATGCCCTCAGCAAGGACTGAAACTGTGGTCACTTGCCCGGGAGCGAAACGTCCAGCATATCGGAGGACTATATTGATTATAGTTTGCTACCAGCACCATGTCCCTGCTTACCTCCGCACGCTGTGCAGTTAAGATATCAAAGTCAAAGAAACAATACAGAAATCGTTGCTAGCTTCTCCCTACAGGCCGCTCCACCGACAACATGCGCACACAGTCTTTCATCAGAAACCGTATCAGTAGCTACACACGTGGCGGCACAACAGAGCTCTTTGCGCCGCCACACAAACAACGACACAGTCCGACATGCTTCTCTCTCACGTCACTCATCAGGTGAAGCAGCGAAAATCCATTATCAGTCGCCGACTTCTCTGTCATCGCGAGCTTACTGTCTCATCCTTGTAAGGGCGCAAACGGGAGAGTCTCATATCACAAATGGTCACAATAAGAAGAATGGCTCTGGGAGGCTCGACCAGCCGGAACGTCCTTCAGGCCCGACCTGTTCCAGAGGGCCACGACGCTAGTGGTCACAACATCATGTGCTACCGATTTTCTGACCACATGCAACATGTCACCTTGCGGGATTCCGACAGTCAACGTTGGCTTCCCCTCTCTGCCACACTCAATCGCTACCTGCCAGAGACAGGACAAGACAGATGAGTCTCCAGAACAGCTGCACATGGGCGACAGCTGCACATGACATTCCAATTTAACAAGGTTCCATCTGCCGCCGCGAGGCTCCTCCTGGCTCTACGGTTCCCACACACACACAGAGGAATCCAGACCATGACCCTCACAGTAACCGACCCTACACCATGACCGGCTGCACAACAACCCCCGATCCCCTATTGGCTCTGTCCCTGCTGCGAAACCCATACGCTAGCTGGGCCCCTCAAAACCCTCCTTTCTTCCTTTGCCGCACTGGTGACCACACTGTCAAATCATCTAACCCGTGCCTACCATCTGTGCGCGTGGGCGAACTCCACCAGCTCGTGAGAGCGCTACCACTGGGATCCGAGCGGCTCGAACCAAAGAAACGTATCTGGCACGCGTCCATCGAACCTTCGGTGCACCAAGCACAATATTACATACGAATCGTCGCTTAGCCAGCGTGGACCAACCTCCTTAAAGTCGTGTGTACACTGGAGTGGTTGTGTACAGCAATCGTGAAGAATGGAGCCGCACGTGGGTGTCGCCGGACACCCACAGAAGAAACTCTGTTGGAGGCAGTCGGATGGTTGCTCCCTTGCCGGCGGTTAAAACTACAGCTGTCTTGTGCCGGATGTAGCATACCGGCAGCCATCCAGCCAGGATCGATAAATGACTGGCTCGAGAGCAACAAGACCACTCTCACGAACTCCCTGCCCAGTGTATGAATCGGCAGCAGGAGACATTGACAACTTTAGTCCAGCTGCCAGTGGAGACCCCCACTGCAAATGTGGGTTCACGTATACAGGCATTGTTCGTTGTTCCATTGACACGGTCGACAGGTACAACACCGCGATGTATGGTCTGCCGTGTGACGTGACTCAGCGAAGGCACGCAACGTTGAATGACGACGTGTTCTGATCTGGGCGGCTATGTGGCACGGCCCAACTGTTCAGCCATCGAAGGGAACATCTAAATGAGGCACCGTTTCCCGCGTTCGCTTCCAACTAAAGTAGCGAAGCATGAGGAGCTTGCTAGGGGCACGCATTGCACGCCACGTATGATGCACAGGAGCAAATGCCCACCATGATATTGTGCTGCTCGTTTCGACGAGAGTCCCACTGCGAGACCTATCCTCTGGGCACCGTGTGGCGCTGCAAAACGTGAATGCTTCCAGCAGCGGAAGCAATTCTCAGTACCGATGTCTGCTGTCGCCCACAAACTCTTCCACCGATGACCTGCACAAACCCTCCTACATCAGAAACCGTATCAACAGTTACATACATGGCGGTACGATAGCGCGCTTCGCGCCGACAGATGGAGCCGGACATGCTTTTCTCGCACGCTCTCGTCAGGTGTGGCAGTCAGAGTGCATTGTCTGTCGCCGACTTCCTAATCATCGCCCTCCTACTCTTTCTCTCTGGTAAGGGCGCAGATGGCATGTCTTAGATCAGAAAAGATCACAACAAGAGAATGTCGCTAGGAAGCTCCACTAGCAGGTAAGTCCATCGGATCGGGCCTGTTACAGATGGCCACGAGACTGGTGAATACAAAAGCATGCATCTCCAATTCAACGTAGCCGTATGCATCATTGTGATCTGCAGCCGTCCTATACCCAGTGTCGGCGCCGGCTCTCTGGGACACGCGCGCGCCGCCTGTGCGGCGAAAAATAAGGTGGTAAATCCGCGGCTCGCAATGTCGTTTCTCGTGTCCAAAACGAGTACCGGTACTCCATGTCTTGTGCTGGTACTGGGTAAAGCATGAACTGCTATGATCTGTCGTACTCAAACCGGAAAACCGCTACCATTTACACGTCCGTGATGGTCACCAACCCAGTACAGTGCCCACCCGGAAAACTACCTTTCAAACACCAGTCTGCGTGGCCCTGCCAATGTAACATGTCTACCAGACGACCAGACCTTCTTCATCCCTTCTTCATTACACTGATCCGCCACGCTGTCACGTTCACCAGCAGTGACCTACCGCCTGTGAGGAAAAGCGAAGCATGCATTTCATCGGTGGCTGGAGTCAGGCAAAGCCGCCAATCCGGAACTTTAATGGCTGCAGGTTCCCAACACCTGGTGCGTCCAGTGTTTGGTGCCTTCAGTGCGCTCAGGACTCCGCGCAGCGTGGCCACAGGTCACGGTGCAGACGCACATCTTTCGCTTTCCACCAGCGTCCATTCACCGATGTACCCTCTCAAAGCCGCCGCCCATGAATTTTCGAAAAACTCTCTGTAGATATACCTGCAGCGCCTTCGAGTCATAGCCGTTGGAAAAAACACCGTGGCGAAGCCTCAGTGAATCGGTGACAAGGCTAGACGAATCTGTTTACGAAATTGTGTGCACGTAACATCCAGCAAAGAACCCACCACAGCTTTGTGTTGACACGATCGACTGTATACTCTGAGAACCAGAGGCTAACCGACAAGATCACTGCGACCACACGTCTGCGCGAGTCTTCACCTGAAATAGGTTTGCGAGGCGCCTTCATGCCACACACAGTTGTAGCGGAACGTTAGAACAGCAACACCCGATCTGAAAAGGCGGCGACGGAACCCAGGTAAGTAGCTCAACTCGCAGACACAACTTCTTGTGTAGGCGTATGTGCCGTCACATGTTTTGGACGATTGTAGCCTTTTCGCAAAATACACACAACTGGGTTCACGTGCTTGGTGTATTGACAAACAAAGGGACGTAAACAGTGTTTGCCTACTGAGTTCACGGACTACTTGCCATGGTATCTGAGTACGACCTCAGTATCCAGCTACATAATCTATTGCTCTGCTGATGATGGCCTCCTCCAGGTAATTTGCTGCTCCTTACCGCTTGTCGCTGCCGGACCGTGGGACCGTCGTAGTGACAACAATGTCGGCAGTACTCGTTTGCAACAAACTTCACCACCCCCCGGTCTCACGGTTGCCCAGAAGCTTGCTGCTGAAAATGGACCATGGGGCAAGAGTGTATGCATATGGTGGAAGGTCCGTCCGTCAGTCTACGTTTGTCGCCGTACTCCCGGCACTCCTCTCCGTCACCCAGCTCAACCACATCTAAAGAGAGGACCACACTGACGCACGCTTGCCACCCGGGCAGCCCGATCCTACGAGTTCTTCCTGGGAGCCCAATACAAAAACGTAGCGCCGCTCACGCCAGCATTGGTCATCGTCAGAGCATGTTGTCTCGGGTGGGTATGCAGAAGGTAGTCACAAACGGAGTTGATGATCGGCTTTTACGAGCCTGGTGAATCCATAAGCGACTTCTAATAATAGCAACAGTGCCATGCTTCGCACTTTTCGCTTCTGGAGGACACATTTTTAGCTTCACTGTCACCACCGTTTACCTTCCATTGTGGCCGATTGGTCACCGCAGGAAATGCGAGATGACGGGTGAGGTAGCACACGAGAAGCACTCCACATTGGCAACGCTTCTGTCATCTGTCCCGAAACGCGTCTTGATTCTTACGCGGTGCACTCTACGAGCCGAGTGCCCTGCACAAAACAGAAACTGTCAACACTGTAGCTGGTGCTGACCCTGCCAATGACTACATACGATATGTGGTACTGCCAATATCGCGCACTCTACGCGACGCCTGGACGCCACAGAGCTCTCCACTCCCCCGTCGTCACACTGATCACCGCCACGGTGTCGCGTGGTCCGACCGCTGCCTACCGCCTGTTCAGTAGGGCAGAGAAGCGATAACATGGCTCTGTGAAGCCAGGAAGTGACAGGAAATCCCGCTCGAGCTGGGGTGCATTGCCAGTGCATAGTGTCGCCAGTACTTGTGCCGCCAATAGCGGCCACCCAGCAAGCATCGCGACCACAGGAAACGAGGGTGACGCATCTCGAATTCTCGTAAGTTCCCTCCGGGAGCAGGTCTCTCAACACAAATCGTCGCCCACGAGTGGGCAACAACATTCCCATAATCCGTCCCTAGACACAGGGAATGCCACACACGTACACGCACGTTACATGCCGGGACGCGCTCGTGGCTCCGGCTCATGTGTGGACCCCAAGTGGCAAGACTAAGACAGTCCGCCGCTGGGAGTGGCGTGTGGTTTGAAGCTCAGTCACAATCACACAGAGTTCGGCTGACAGGAAGCGACACTCACCTCTGGATACCCACGACCTGCATCGTTCACCGTGGTGCAGCATTCTGCGAAGTGCAGGGCACCCGTCAACACGAAGCGTACATCATCTGGTTTTTCGGCCCAACGTTCTAGCGGCAGAGTTCAAGCGTCGACCGACCGGTGACCCATCAGTCAACACTGAATACGACGTCTCGAGCTACAACACACAGTCTAAAACCAGAGTACAGCTGTATGTAGACGCTGACGCTATGGAGCGTGCTTCGAACGGATCTGGCTCAGCGCGGCAACATTATATGTGACTACGTGTGTTCCCTTCTGTTCCCTTCACCACTCAAAATGGAGATGACTGCAGGATTTGATGACCAGCGTGTGCCGATAACAGGTCACGTCTCCGTGAGCATCGAGTGTGCCTGGAAGAAACGCTTAGCGACGCATTTGCATGTCGGTTTGGTGACAGAACACCGTGACAAACATGCGCAGCCTCTGTTCTGAAGATGCAGGTGTGTGTCACTGATATACCACAGAGAACATCCAACATCGCGTTGGACTACCCAGACAGCCTTTCTCCGAGAAGGCGCTCACATCCTCTCACCACTTAAGTCGTTTCATTGCCTATGTGACCCACGACACGATAGCGTCCCTTGCTCCACACCTCCCCGTACAAGGACAGCGGTCGAACCGCTACCTGCCTGACGACCCGCAGTCACTCCTGCCACACGCTTCGCGATTCGTGTTGCTTGTTACCACGACACAGCTTTCGTACCTCTTTTGCCTGCAGCCGTGCAAAGGCAAATACTTGTTCAGAGCAGCACTCGCCCGCAGCAAGTTATACCGCCCTGCTTCCACATTCTGCAGAAACGTCCCACAAGCCGAGGTTCTCTCCCGTAACCATCGCGGCAAGTCGTTACAGAATATAGTAATGACGAGGGCAGGATGCATTCCTGCAAGTCACTGCATTTGTGTCTAATGGCGACTCTCCGCATGGCCTCCACCACCTTGCATGATCTATCATTACACCGCGTCGATAATGAAGACCATAGGATGCGCAGGAGCCGCTGCGAGCTGTACCACGCATGAGCGTTTGCGTTACGCACGTTGCGGCCGTACCTTGCTCTCATGCGCCTCACCCAGCAATCTGAACAATGCTCTCGCAATACGAAAACCCATGATCCTCTTTATCCGGTACCCGATGGAACCGCCCACGACCTGCTTCCTCTATTGATTCGTCCCTGGAGCACGCCTGGGGAGCATCTTGTCTCTCCTCATCGCCCCTCCATCACACTGGATATCAGCGTGTCACGTCGTCCACCCGGTCCCTACAGCTTGTGCGCCGAAGCGAAGCGTCCGCCGCGTGGCCCATCAAAGATACCCTTGTGTATCCAACGGCGCCTCGAGTCGCGATGAATGATTGTAGCCGGCGAATGAAGGACACACATAGACCAAACGGTATCCACCACAGACCACATGGTTGACACACGAGCAATACTCTCATTTCCGTCTCTCCTATTTACGAGTCGTCCCATCCGGGTGGGAAACTGTTTTCCGAGTATCCGTCCCTAGACATAGGGAAGGCCCCACACGTACATGAAGGCAGCATGCCAAGGAGCGCTCGTGGCTCCGGCCCATTTGTGGACCATGGCAAGACTATGAGAGTCGGCTGCTGGGTCCGGTGTGCGGCTTGAAGCTCCGTCACCATAAAAAAAGTATGGAAGCGATACTCGCCTGTGGATACCCATAAAATGCACAGCTCACCGTGGAGAAGCGATTCTGCGAGGTGCAGGGCACCCGTCAACACGAAGCGTACATCATGGTTTTTCGACCCAACGTTCTGGCGGCAGAGTTCAAGCGTCGACCGACCGGTGACCCATCAGTCAACACTGAATACGACGTCTCGAGCTACAACACACAGTCTAAAACCAGAGTACAGCTGTATGTAGACGCTGACGCTATGGAGCGTGCTTCGAACGGATCTGGCTCAGCGCGGCAACATTAAATGTGACTACGTGTGTTCCCTTCTGTTCCCTTCACCACTCAAAATGGAGATGACTGCAGGATTTGATGACCAGCGTGTGCCGATAACAGGTCACGTCTCCATGAGCATCGAGTGTGCCGGACCGAAACGCCCTGAAGTGCATCTGCATGCTGCGTTCGTGAGAGGCCGCCAGACGAGCATCGCGCTGCCTGCCTCCTCAGTCGAGAGGAGTGTGGCAGTGCTACAGCACAGACAATATCCAACGTCTCGTTGGTCTACTCACGCAGTTCGCGTCCGAGAAGGCCCTCGAGGCCTCTCACTACTCTAATCGTGTTGTCGACTACGAGACCAGCGAAAAACACAAGGTAGCGTGATGTGCTCCATACCTCCACGTGCAACGACACCGATAGAACCGGTTCCTGGCTGAGGCCTGTCTGTCACTCCGGCCAGACGGGTCCCGTTACGTGTTGCCTGTTACCGTGATGCAGCGGTCGTACTTCGAATTCCTGGAAATGCCAAAGATGGTAGACTTTTTAAACCATACAACGCCACCTGCAGTATGTCGTCACGCAGGCTCTCGCCTATGCCCTCTCGAGTGAGCATCGAGACCAGACGATCGGAAACATGATGCGAACAAGGGCACGACGCTCTTCTGCAAGACATTGCGCTTGTGCCCGGGCGTCGACGTTCCGCATGGCCTCCACCACCTTGCATGCTCCATCGTTACATCGCGTTGATAACGAAGGCCATGAGAAGCGCAGGAGCCGCTGCGAGCTGTACCACGCATGAGCGTTTGCGTTACGCACGTTGCGGCCGTACCTTGCTCTCATGCACCTCACCCAGCAATCTGAACAATGCTCTCGCAATACGAAAACCCATGATCCTCTTTATCCGGTACCCGATGAAACGTCCCACGACCTGCTTCCTCTATTGATTCGTCCCTGGAGCACGCCTGGGGAGCATCTTGTCTCTCCTCATCGCCCCTCCATCACACTGGTTATTAGCGCGTTAAGCCCTGCACCCTGTGCCTACCGCCTGCGCGCCGAAGCGAAGCGTCCGCCACGTGGCCCATCAAAGATACCCCTGTGTATCCAACGGCGCCTCGAGTCGCGATGAATGATTGTAGCCGGCGAATGAAGGACACACATAGACCAAAGAGTATCCACCACAGACCACATGGTTGACACACGAGCAATACTCTCATTTCCGTCTCTCCTATTTACGAGTCGTCCCATCCGGGTGGGAAACTGTTTTCCGAGAATCCGTCCCTAGACATAGGGAAGGCCCCACACGTACATGAAGGCAGCATGCCAAGGAGCGCTCGTGGCTCCGGCTCATTTGTGAACCAGCTGGAAGCCCAGGGGAATCCAAGGGTGAAAGTATCGGCCTGTACAAGTACAGCTGGGATAAGTACAGGGTATATCGGCTGCAAGCGCAGCACAGTCGCGAATCACAGGACACACTGTAAATGTTCATACAGGAGAACTGCGGTACGCATCTCGCGTTCCCGTTTTCATGTGATCAAGCACGTCAAATAATGCTTCACTGCGGCCACATCGATGTTGCTATTTGCGGCAGCACAACACTGACTGGGTTGGGGGAGAAGTGTCCGCCACACATTGCCTGCGAAGGATAGTAGGAAAAAACGGTGAACAAGAAAAATATAAAGGAGAACGAAAATGCAGGTACACAACGTGGGGCTGAGGACGGCGCTCCGGCGCGTGTTCAGAACGGTCTTGATCTTCCGAGGGACATTTAGGCATGCCTTCAAATGTCTCTCCTTCATTGGTCGTTGGAGGAACCGAACATGGCGAGCTGTTTATGACACGGAGGTAACGCCACAACACGCATGCACGTATGCAGCATTGAGCAGCGTATTCTGGCATGTCATTTGCTATGACTGTCGCTCCGCACAACGACCCAGCTTACGTCTTCAGCCTGCAGAAGCGACGAGTGCTCATCGCTGGGGGATATTGCTTGCGGTTGCGGTCAGCGGTCTCTTGCCCCTGACGCAGTCCGCTGCGATCTCTCACTCGACACTAGAGCCTAACCAACGCCTAACAAACAAGCCGAGAGACTCGTGCTTCAAGCGTCACACTTCATATAGTGGCACCGCTGCTCGTTACCGCGCTCTCGTGTTGCTCCTCCACTGCCACAACGTCCGAACAACAAGGCGCTGGAATCGCAAAACAATGAACACCATCAAGACGGACACCCGACATCAGAAACGTATTCCCCTGGTCCTCGCAATCTGGCATAGCAATTTACATGTCGAGTCCGTTCCCCTGGTCTTCGATCCTGGCGAATTCAAACAACATTGACTACGGGCAAGGAGACAGACTTGGGAAACGTTAGCTGCTGAGCGTCGACCACCCGACTTCGCCCCGCATCCTCTTTAGCCCCCTCCCTCTCCCGACTTTCCAGTTGGAGACAGAGTAGAGTAAATGACACGCGAGGTCAGACTGACGCCCAAGCGGGGCTGCGAGCCAGACACCTGAGACCGAGTACCAGGTGCAATCCACACTGACAACGCCTCAGCCATGACAGACCCTGTGCTGCGTTGCTTTCACACTATTGGTGATGCTGTGATGCAGAACATTAACAACTCTAATCCCGTCTGACGCACCAAACCTTTTTATCGAAGCTACTATAGTCGCTAGCTTACGGGATCCGATCACATCGCTGACGTACATTTATATGACGTCACAACGACCCGAGCCTCACCCGTGGACACACTGATCACCGCCACGGTGTCGCGTGGTCCGACCGCTGCCTACCGCCTGTTCAGTAGAGCAGAGAAGCGATAACATGGCTCTGTGAAGCCAGGAAGTGACAGGAAATCCCGCTCGAGCTGGGGTGCATTGCCAGTGCATAGTGTCGCCAGTACTTGTGCCGCCAATAGCGGCCACCCAGCAAGCATCGCGACCACAGGAAACGAGGGTGACGCATCTCGAATTCTCGTAAGTTCCCTCCGGGAGCAGGTCTCTCAACACAAATCGTCACCCACGAGTGGGCAACAACATTCCCATAATCCGTCCCTAGACACAGGGAATGCCACACACGTACACGCACGTTACATGCCGGGACGCGCTCGTGGCTCCGGCTCATGTGTGGACCCCAAGTGGCAAGACTAAGACAGTCCGCCGCTGGGAGTGGCGTGTGGTTTGAAGCTCAGTCACAATCACACAGAGTTCGGCTGACAGGAAGCGACACTCACCTCTGGATACCCACGACCTGCATCGTTCACCGTGGTGCAGCATTCTGCGAAGTGCAGGGCACCCGTCAACACGAAGCGTACATCATGGTTTTTCGACCCAACGTTCTGGCGGCAGAGTTCAAGCGTCGACCGACCGGTGACCCATCAGTCAACACTGAATACGACGTCTCGAGCTACAACACACAGTCTAAAACCAGAGTACAGCTGTATGTAGACGCTGACGCTATGGAGCGTGCTTCGAACGGATCTGGCTCAGCGCGGCAACATTAAATGTGACTACGTGTGTTCCCTTCTGTTCCCTTCACCACTCAAAATGGAGATGACTGCAGGATTTGATGACCAGCGTGTGCCGATAACAGGTCACGTCTCCATGAGCATCGAGTGTGCCGGACCGAAACGCCCTGAAGTGCATCTGCATGCTGCGTTCGTGAGAGGCCGCCAGACGAGCATCGCGCTGCCTGCCTCCTCAGTCGAGAGGAGTGTGGCAGTGCTGTAGCGCAGACAGTGCCCAAAGTGCTCTATGTGGTACAGCTCCCCGTACACCGACAGCGGTAGAGCCGATACCTGTCTCAGAAATCGGAGCGTTTCTTTCCAGACGATACCCAATACGTGTGTCTTGTCGTCATGGCGCTGCATTCGTACCTTGTGTAGCTGCAACGGGTCGAGGAAGTAAAGCTCCGCAATGCAGACACGAGCCGTGCAAAGGCGTATACTTGTTCAGAGCAGCAGTCGCCCACAGAACGATATATCGCTCGTATTGCACACTCTTCAGAAACGTCCCACAAGCCCACCTCTCCTCCGTGACCACCGAGGGCAGTCGTTGTGGACTATAGCGGAGACAAGGGAACGGCACCTGTCTGCAAGACACCACATTTGTGTCTAGCGTCGACTCTGCGCATGACCTCCACCCCCTTTCATGTTCCATCATTACATCGCGCCGATAACGGAGGCCATCGGATGCGCAGGTGCCGCTGCGAGCTGTATCACTCATAAGCGTTTGCGGTACGCACGTTGCGACGGTGCGTTGCGCTCATGCGTATCACTTAGCAATCCGAATCACTCTCCCGCAACACTGGATGCCATGAACATGGGCCGCAGATGGAGCGACCCTTGAACTGTTTTTTTCTCTCGAGGCGTGATGATTGGATCATGGGAGAAGCATGCAGAGGCCTCAGGGCCTGAGCGGCGCACGTGGCTCGGCGCGTATCTACCGTACTGGGCAAAACTCTGCAAAACAGGTTACTGAACAACCTTTGGCACCCACGGACAGTCATACCGCAATGCCCGCTAAAGACAGGTGGGTCCGGCAAGTCGCAGCAGGGATGCCAGACGCACACGAATAAAACCACAGACGTTGTGCACAGGCAGCAGCACGACCTACGGCGAAGCGACACCACAATGACGACTATCGCGTCAGGTACCTCTGGGACCGGACGACACACAGGGCCACCTGCACAGCGCGAACAAATGCAGTTGGCACCGTCACGTCGATACATGCTGCCACACCACCGCACTGCAGGGACGGCTCCTCACTGTACTCCTTCCAGTACCCCGGTTCAGCTCGGGTAGCTCCATGAGGTATGAAGCGCTGGACACCGAGGCACAGAACGGCAGCACAGACTCTGCAACATATCGCTTTCGTTAAGCTTACAGAGGGTCGTGAGAAGTCGACGGAGTTAGCTTTACCGGGTCGTACGCTAACGTTGATTCTCGTGTTGCGGCTACCGACCAGTGGAGGCCAGCTCATGGTGAGCATGATCTTACCACGATCTGTTACCCACAATGAGCGCGCGAGCGTGACACTTCCAGCACCACGCATGTGTACTGAAGCTCGTTCATCCATGATTGTCCTATCGTCCGCGTAAGGAGCGAAGCGTAACAGTGCATTGCCAAAGTCAATCTTCAGCGACATTCCTTGGCACTGTGAACACATTCACCGCCTGATTGTGGATCCCAGCTTACCACTGGAATCGCAACAGCACATGAAAGTAGGCAGGCAGTAGTCCCCGCTGTTCCGGTGCCTCCGCCTCCCTTCGGGACCACACAGATACAAGCAGTCCTTTTCTGTAACGTCTGATTGACCCGTAAGAGACGGTGCGCAATTCCTGTCCCGCTTTGCCATGCGGTGACGTCCTTACTCTCTCGGGCTGAGCAAACGGGTGAAGGCATTCCGAACAGACGATATCAGGTTGACATAACGTGCCGGGGGCACAACCTTCAATACGTTTTCTTAACGTATGTCAGCTTTCTTGCTGGTGGCCGCTAGCAAGATCCTTGTCTATTTCGCCGCCATACTCTACCGAAGGGAGCCAGGGAATAAAAACTGACAGGTGACGCTTGCCATCAGAGTCCAGCTCTATTGCCGACGCTTCCGTCAGTTGCCGCGCGGTTCTGTGGTGTTCTCACGCTACTATTAATCTAACAACATCCCGTGAAAACACGCAGCCCTCTCCATGACTGTCGTGGCTCTGTGACGATTGCCTCCGTCTTATCGCTACCGCTGGTTTCGTTCCTGTCGCGAACCTAGGTGGTCGCACCGATGCCTCGATACCCTGCGTCACCACACCCCTCCGCCGACTGCCACTAACTCGTCGCCTCCCTCGCCGCTGCCTATGGTCTGTGCGTGAATGCAGATAGGGTCTGTCATGCCAGAGTGGAGTCAGGCGAACCCATGGATTTGGTGTTTCGAGTTGTTGTGAGTGTATGGAATCCATATCCTTCATTGCAGTGTGCGGAAGTGCCTCATGTCACGATTATTTTGGTGCACAACAATCACCCTCTACATAAGGTGCTGAGCACAGGTCAGGAAATCTCCACCTGGGCAGATCTTCAGACCCACGTAGACCCGTACTCCGACAGCGGCTCGAGACAAGTGCGGTCGGGCCCGTCGCAGTCCCGACGCCAGAAACAACCAGCTGAACTCATGTACGCCGCGGGTCGCTGGCACCACATCCAGGACCGGTATATTAGCGCTTGATCACACCTATCACACCAAACGATTCGGGAACCTACGGCACACATACACAGTATATACCAAACGCACACAGGCGACATCATCGCGTAAACGTATGCCGCGATAACAGACTACTGCAGAAGATCACCGTCATTCGGTTTTTCAATACAGCGAGGGATAGCTGCCGCAGCTCCGTTAGGTACAAAACCCCGGAAGACGAAACACGAAAAACGAGCAAATCTCTCACTCACATCATAGTCCTGTCCAGCGACGGCCTGTTGTCAGTTGCCACAGAATTTTACCTTCCGTGGTTTACGCCATTATGGCTCCACATCTGGTGGCCGCGGAAATGTGGAAGCCAGTGTTCCGTCGGCACCACCTCGCATTGACTTAACCGATCACGGACAGTGGCGGGGAACCCCGATCAAGAAGGCATTTGCTTACTGAAATGCTGGCACTTTCGTGAGCCGAGTTTGGTGTCTCCTACATCCTCGGTCTGTTCAGTTGCCGCGTTCATATGCCAGAACTACTGCCTCAGAAAACGGAGTGCCTCTCTGAACTGTTCACTTCACTGCCAAGGTGTGGCCACATCCTCCTGGCACACAATTCGTCCTGACACCACTGCCAGCGGCGGCGCACTAGTCCCTCTTCTTGCATTTAGTATTTACTCAGTGACGAAGTCTGAGGTGGTTTCTGCCTCTGGTTGTTCATGCACTGATACGAGACTTTAGCCAGTGCGTGAACCTTCTCACAGTATCAGTGATCCCTACTGAATCGTGCTGGACGCCAGTGGCAACAACTGGCTGCTCCGAACCGCACTGAACGCTATCGTGGCATTTTCAGTGGTGAACAGATTTGAGAAGGTGCCCTTCATGCTGACACAGTGCTCGTCGGCCCCGATCTTTGTGGATGCTGGACCCTCCTCAGCGGCTTCTACGACCTTGGCTTGCTAAAAGGTGGCTTCTTGGTGGCTACCGATGGTCCTCGCCTCCACCACCTGCCACACGCCTTCCCCGGTGGTCGGTGAGAGAAAAAGACATGGAACACAGGCTCCCAGCTGCGAAAGAGCGTCCGCAATAACAGCATTTTCATCAACAGAGCAGCGTGTCAACTTAGCGTATCTGATCCACGAGTGTGGCACCGTGTCATGGTACTTCAAACAACAGCGAGATATGCTGCATCTACGGGTATTATCAACGCACTGCGGATGTGGTTCAAAAGGCGTACGAATGGATCATTGTGTTCGGCGAAAATCAAGTTTAACCTACACAGCTAGTCACACATTTTGCAACCACAAAACTGCAAGACCACATTCTCGCTGCAACTGCCATTGCCTTACTGTTACGTCTGATTCCGTCCCCGCTGCATACTCACGGGACGCCCCGACGCTCCGTATCTCACCATGGCTCCGTCCCCACAGTCCTCGCCATCGTATACACCCGCCCCGAACTGATGCTTACCGCCTGTGAGAGCCAGTGAAAACTGTGGAAAACCCGTATCGAGGCGCAGCCAGCACAAGCGAAGAAACTGAAACGCACCACGACACGTAAGTAGTATCCTGTACGCAAGAACCGCGAGTAAAAGAGACCTCCCGAAGAACAGGACGCCACACAGCTAGACCGCAGGTCACGTACTTAACACGACTCACCATTACAGTTTCGCTCGTCCATGGACACAAGCATTTGTGAATAGTCACAAAGCCAACGTGGTGGACGTTTCTGCGGCCACTCTTGTCCAACGCCACCTATTGCCCTCCCGACACACACTAAAAACGCCACCCGACGGATATAACACACCAGGCCCTCCAGCGGACTTAATGCGGCAAGACTGGATGCGTGTAGCGGTGGACCGTCTGCGCAAGTGGAATCCCAAACTCTATCGATGCAAGACTGTATCGACAGCAGCCGTCCTGCACACTGGCGACACTGAACACAACAGCAACCTCAAGAAGACACACGTGGTGGAACACGCGTACAGGGTGGACCTATCAATGGTAACGACCGTGGCAAACGAAGCTGCGACAAACCAGCTGGCTAGTCAGTGCTACTGCCACGAGCCAGACATGCCACAACCGTGAACAGTAATACTCTGAAAAGAGCTTATCGCATATGAAAAACCCAGTTGATCCTCACACTGTATTCGGTCACCGCCGACGGCAGCCTGTTGCCTTTTCTGAATGCAGTGCGCCTTCCACGTAAACAACAGCGGCGGCGATGTGTGCCCAACGCATTGCCACAACTTATCCTATGATTTCATCGACTGGGCCATGCAGATTGCGCCCCAGAACATCTGCGGTTAAGCGAACCTCCAGCCACAGTATCTGGGGAATTGCCTGCCATTATTTCCATCTGACGTCCATTTCCACGTGTACAATTTCACCCTGAAACGTTGCGGCGCCAAGCCAAAGGCTCCAACATTGAAACACGTCAGCGAACGGTGCCTCGCGCTGGGCCTGATCGCTGTCTACGACGCACAACGTCCTTCTGTTGCACGCCTTCACCATCAATTTAAAAATCACTATACTGCCACGCACTGCAACAGTGCTCTGAGCCGTCTGCCACCTTCGACCTATAGTCACGCCGACCCTCTCTCTCTCGTGCGACCGATCAACTCGCAGAGTCAGTGGCGACATCAACTGTCAATGGCCTTCTGCCAATGGCCTTCATGCCGCGGTGCCTACTGCATCTCTCTGGAAACGGACACGACTCACCCGTTCAGAACAGCACTTGACATCTCCGACTGGACGTCAGGGTGCAAGCGCACCAGATCCCACGGACTGTCCCGAACGCCCAGACCATTCACGTGGGACATAACCGTGAACAATCCATGTTCATTTGCATCCACACAGTGACGCGACCTCTGCGCAACCTCACGGCGTCTACTCGTCCAGCAGCCAACCTCTCCGCTTCTGTTCTGCGCACCTCATTCTCAGCCACTGGTTATGACGAAATACAGGAATGGCACACGAGCACCATTGGGGGGCTCATCACATCAATGCGTCAGAACGTCGGTCGTTAGCAGCGGGTGTCTGGGCCCTCCATCAATGCCGTGCTGTGCGCTGAAACGCATGATCGACGCATATCACTCCAGTGCCTTGTCGACAACAGATTGGCGTGTTCCAGTTTCTGTGCCGAACGCTACCGTTGGTGAGTCTCGTTGGTCAGAGTCCTCGGTCACCGAGGGAATGCCGTCAATCGCAACCACGCCGGCGACCGACTACTGCTCACAGGTTCTCCACAAACACGATTCCAGCACCATCGCCGCGCCTGGGTCTACTCCTTATTCCCTGGTGTATTTGGTTTCCCCGCCGTCGCATACGTGGATGACGCCCCGGCACCCATCGCCTCACGATTAATCCTTCACCATATCTGTCACATCCGGGTCACGTCCGTCCCCCTTTCCTACAGCCTATGTGGGATGCGGAGAGGCAGTCACGTAGTCGAGTCAAGACAGCCGGACACTGCTGACGCGTGCATCGAGTTGTGCCTGACGACTGCTGCTGATCCGTAATGGGGCGCACCCCAGAATCCGACAGCCCCATCGGAATCCCAACAGGCGGGCCCACAGGCTACGCGCCTGGCACACATCATGTTGGCGTAAGTCGCCACCAGGGCACGGTCGCCCGTGATGTCTCTCTGTTTTTCAGCATGGTGGCTGAATCGCC